>NC_060147.1:7604182-7904182 GCF_021461385.2 Schistocerca piceifrons
GATCGTAATGTTGCAAACAACACACAAGTTGACCTGCTGTGAGGAAAAAACGAGTTAGTACATTTCAAACCTGAAAAAGGTCATTTGAATGTCAACATGAAAACCCAAAATTCCAAAAGTATAAAACAGGAAAAAAAATCCTTACCAAAGAAAGAAGTATGTATCCCGGGCCTCCCCCCCTCAGGGCCCCTCCCACCCTGTGGTGCAACAGATTGTCCCTTTCTCCAAAAAATTGCACCTCAATGGGATCGTAATGTTGCAACAACACACAAGTTGACCTGCTGTGAGGAAAAAACGAGTTAGTACATTTCAAACATGAAAAAGGTCATTTAATGTCAACATGAAAAACCAAATTCCAAAAGTATAAAACAGAAAAAAATCCTTACCAAAGAAAGAAGATGTATCGGGCTCCTCAGGCCCCTCCCACCCTGTGGTGCAACAGATGTCCCTTTCTCCAAAAATGCACTCAATGGGATCGTAATGTTGCAACAACACACAAGTTGACCTGCTGTGAGGAAAAAAACGAGTTAGTACATTTCAAACATGGAAAAAGGTCATTTCAATGTCAACATGAAAAACCAAAATTTCCAAAGTATAAAACAGAAAAAAATCCTTACCAAAGAAAGAAGATGTATCGGGCTCCTCAGGCCCCTCCCACCCTGTGGTGCAACAGATGTCCCTTTCTCCAAAAATGCACTCAATGGGATCGTAATGTTGCAACAACACACAAGTTGACCTGCTGTGAGGAAAAAACGAGTTAGTACATTTCAAACATGAAAAAGGTCATTTAATGTCAACTATGAAAAACCAAAATCCAAAAGTATAAAACAGAAAAAAATCCTTACCAAAGAAAGAAGATGTATCGGGCTCCTCAGGCCCCTCCCACCCTGTGGTGCAACAGATGTCCCTTTCTCCAAAAATGCACTCAATGGATCGTAATGTTGCAACAACACACAAGTTGACCTGCTGTGAGGAAAAAACGAGTTAGTACATTTCAAACATGAAAAAGGTCATTTAATGTCAACATGAAAAACCAAAATTCAAAAGTATAAAACAGAAAAAAATCCTTACCAAAGAAAGAAGATGTATCGGGCTCCTCAGGCCCTCCTCCCACCCTGTGGTGCAACAGATGTCCCTTTCTCCAAAAATGCACTCAATGGGATCGTAATGTTGCAACAACACACAAGTTGACCTGCTGTGAGGAAAAAAACGAGTTAGTACATTTCAAACATGAAAAAGGTCATTTAATGTCAACATGAAAAACCAAAATTCCAAAAGTATAAAACAGAAAAAAATCCTTACCAAAGAAAGAAGATGTATCGGGCTCCTCAGCCCCTCCTCCACCCTGTGGTGCAACAGATGTCCCTTTCTCCAAAAATGCACTCAATGGGATCGTAATGTTGCAACAACACACAAGTTGACCTGCTGTGAGGAAAAAAACGAGTTAGTACATTTCAAACATGAAAAAGGTCATTTAATGTCAACATGAAAAACCAAAATTCCAAAAGTATAAAACAGAAAAAAATCCTTACCAAAGAAAGAAGATGTATCGGGCTCCTCACGCCTCCTCCCACCCTGTGGTGCAACAGATGTCCCTTTCTCCAAAAATGCACTCAATGGGATCGTAATGTTGCAACAACACACAAGTTGACCTGCTGTGAGGAAAAAACGAGTTAGTACATTTCAAACATGAAAAAGGTCATTTAATGTCAACATGAAAAACCAAAATTCCAAAAGTATAAAACAGAAAAAAATCCTTACCAAAGAAAGAAGATGTATCGGGCTCCTCACGCTCCTCCCACCCTGTGGTGCAACAGATGTCCCTTTCTCCAAAAATGCACTCAATGGGATCGTAATGTTGCAACAACACACAAGTTGACCTGCTGTGAGGAAAAAACGAGTTAGTACATTTCAAACATGAAAAAGGTCATTTAATGTCAACATGAAAAACCAAAATTCCAAAAGTATAAAACAGAAAAAAATCATTACCAAAGAAAGAAGATGTATCGGGCTCCTCAAGCTCCTCCCACCCTGTGGTGCAACAGATGTCCCTTTCTCCAAAAATGCACTCAATGGGATCGTAATGTTGCAACAACACACAAGTTGACCTGCTGTGAGGAAAAAACGAGTTAGTACATTTCAAACATGAAAAGGTCATTTAATGTCAACATGAAAAACCAAAATTCCAAAAGTATAAAACAGAAAAAAATCATTACCAAGGAAGAAGATGTATCGGACTCCTCACGCTCCTCCCACCCTGTGGTGCAACAGATGTCCCTTTCTCCAAAAATGCACTCAATGGGATCGTAATGTTGCAACAACACACAAGTTGACCTGCTGTGAGGAAAAAACGAGTTAGTACATTTCAAACATGAAAAAGGTCATTTAATGTCAACATGAAAAACCAAAATTCCAAAAGTATAAAACAGAAAAAAATCCTTACCAAAGAAAGAAGATGTATCGGGCTCCTCACGCTCCTCCCACCCTGTGGTGCAACAGATGTCCCTTTCTCCAAAAATGCACTCAATGGGATCGTAATGTTGCAACAACACACTAAGTTGACCTGCTGTGAGGAAAAAACGAGTTAGTACATTTCAAACATGAAAAAGGTCATTTAATGTCAACATGAAAAACCAAAATTCCAAAAGTATAAAACAGAAAAAAATCATTACCAAAGAAAGAAGATGTATCGGCTCCTCAAGCTCCTCCCACCCTGTGGTGCAACAGATGTCCCTTTCTCCAAAAATGCACTCAATGGGATCGTAATGTTGCAACAACAATAAGTTGACCTGCTGTGAGGAAAAAACGAGTTAGTACATTTCAAACATGAAAAAGGTCATTTAATGTCAACATGAAAAACCAAAATTCCAAAAGTATAAAACAGAAAAAAATCATTACCAAAGGAAGAAGATGTATCGGACTCCGTCACGCTCCTCCCACCCTGTGGTGCAACAGATGTCCCTTTCTCCAAAAATGCACTCAATGGGATCGTAATGTTGCAACAACACACAAGTTGACCTGCTGTGAGGAAAAAACGAGTTAGTACATTTCAAACATGAAAAAAGGTCATTTAATGTCAACATGAAAAACCAAAATTCCAAAAGTATAAAACAGAAAAAAATCATTACCAAAGGAAGAAGATGTATCGGGCTCCTCAAGCTCCTCCCACCCTGTGGTGCAACAGATGTCCCTTTCTCCAAAAATGCACTCAATGGGATCGTAATGTTGCAACAACACACAAGTTGACCTGCTGTGAGGAAAAAAACGAGTTAGTACATTTCAAACATGAAAAAGGTCATTTAATGTCAACATGAAAAACCAAAATTCCAAAAGTATAAAACAGAAAAAAAATCCTTACCAAAGAAAGAAGATGTATCGGGCTCCTCATGCTCCTCCCACCCTGTGGTGCAACAGATGTCCTTTCTCCAAAAATGCACTCAATGGGATCGTAATGTTGCAACAACACACAAGTTGACCTGCTGTGAGGAAAAAACGAGTTAGTACATTTCAAACATGAAAAAGGTCATTTAATGTCAACATGAAAAACCAAATTCCAAAAGTATAAAACAGAAAAAATCCTTACCAAAGAAAGAAGATGTATCGGGCTCCTCATGCTCCTCCCACCCTGTGGTGCAACAGATGTCCCTTTCTCCAAAAATGCACTCAATGGGATCGTAATGTTGCAACAACACACAAGTTGACCTGCTGTGAGGAAAAAACGAGTTAGTACATTTCAAACATGAAAAAGGTCATTTAATGTCAACATGAAAAACCAAAATTCCAAAAGTATAAAACAGAAAAAAATCATTACCAAAGAAAGAAGATGTATCGGGCTCCTCAGGCCCCTCCCACCCTGTGGTGTCAACAGATGTCCCTTTCTCCAAAAATGCACTCAATGGGATCGTAATGTTGCAACAACACACAAGTTGACCTGCTGTGAGGAAAAAACGAGTTAGTACATTTCAAACATGAAAAAAGGTCATTTAATGTCAACATGAAAAACCAAAATTCCAAAAGTATAAAACAGAAAAAAATCCTTACCAAAGAAAGAAGATGTATCGGGCTCCTCATGCTCCTCCCACCCTGTGGTGCAAACAGATGTCCCTTCTTCTCCAAAAATGCACTCAATGGGATCGTAATGTTGCAACAACACACAAGTTGACCTGCTGTGAGGATAAAACGAGTTAGTACATTTCAAACATGAAAAAGGTCATTTATGTCAACATGAAAAACCAAAATCCAAAAGTATAAAACAGAAAAAATCCTTACCAAAGAAAGAAGATGTATCGGGCTCCTCACCCTCCTCCCACCCTCTGGTGCAACAGATGTCCCTCTCTCCAAAAATGCACTCAATGGGATCGTAATGTTGCAACAACACACAAGTTGACCTGCTGTGAGGAAAAAACGAGTTAGTACATTTCAAACATGAAAAAGGTCATTTAATGTCAACATGAAAAACCAAAATTCCAAAAGTATAAAACAGAAAAAAATCCTTACCAAAGAAAGAAGATGTATCGGGCTCCTCATGCTCCTCCCACCCTGTGGTGCAACAGATGTCCCTTTCTCCAAAAATGCACTCAATGGGATCGTAATGTTGCAACAACACACAAGTTGACCTGCTGTGAGGAAAAAACGAGTTAGTACATTTCAAACATGAAAAAGGTCATTTAATGTCAACATGAAAAACCAAAATTCCAAAAGTATAAAACAGAAAAAAATCCTTACCAAAGAAAGAAGATGTATCGGGCTTCCTCACCCTCCTCCCACCCTGTGGTGCAACAGATGTCCCTTTCTCCAAAAATGCACTCAATGGGATCGTAATGTTGCAACCACACACAAGTTGACCTGCTTGTGAGGAAAAAACGAGTTAGTACATTTCAAACATGAAAAAGGTCATTTAATGTGAACATGAAAAACCAAAATTCCAAAAGTAAAAACAGAAAAAAATCCTTACCAAAGGAAGAAGATGTATCGGGCTCCTCACCCTCCTCCCACCCTGTGGTGCAACAGATGTCCCTTTCTCCAAAAATGCACTCAATGGGATCGTAATGTTGCAACAACACACAAGTTGACCTGCTGTGAGGAAAAAACGAGTTAGTACATTTCAAACATGAAAAAGGTCATTTAATGTCAACATGAAAAACCAAAATTCAAAAG
Source organism: Schistocerca piceifrons (assembly GCF_021461385.2). Taxonomy (NCBI): domain Eukaryota; kingdom Metazoa; phylum Arthropoda; class Insecta; order Orthoptera; family Acrididae; genus Schistocerca; species Schistocerca piceifrons. The sequence goes on from NC_060147.1 coordinate 7,609,340, forward strand.
TATAAAACAGAAAAAAATCCTTACCAAAGGAAGAAGATGTATCGGGCTCCTCACCCTCCACCCATCCTGTGGTGCAACAGATGTCCCTTTCTCCAAAAATGCACTCAATGGGATCGTAATGTTGCAACAACACACAAGTTGACCTGCTGTGAGGAAAAAACGAGTTAGTACATTTCAAACATGAAAAAGGTCATTTAATGTCAACATGAAAAACCAAAATTCCAAAAGTATAAAACAGAAAAAAATCCTTACCAAAGAAAGAAGATGTATCGGGCTCCTCATGCCTCCTCCCACCCTGTGGTGCAACAGATGTCCCTTTCTCCAAAAATGCACTCAATGGGATCGTAATGTTGCAACAACACACAAGTTGACCTGCTGTGAGGAAAAAACGAGTTAGTACATTTCAAACATGAAAAAGGTCATTTAATGTCAACATGAAAAACCAAAATTCCCAAAAGTAATAAAACAGAAAAAAATCCTTACCAAAGAAAGAAGATGTATCGGGCTCCTCACCCTCCTCCCACCCTGTGGTGCAACAGATGTCCCTTTCTCCAAAAAATGCACTCAATGGGATCGTAATGTTGCAACAACACACAAGTTGACCTGCTGTGAGGAAAAAACGAGTTAGTACATTTCAACATGAAAAAGGTCATTTAATGTCAACATGAAAAAACCAAAATTCCAAAAGTATAAAACAGAAAAAAATCCTTACCAAAGGAAGAAGATGTATCGGGCTCCTCACCCTCCTCCCACCCTGTGGTGCAACAGATGTCCCTTTCTCCAAAAATGCACTCAATGGGATCGTAATGTTGCAACAACACACAAGTTGACCTGCTGTGAGGAAAAAACGAGTTAGTACATTTCAAACATGAAAAAGGTCATTTAATGTCAACATGAAAAACCAAAATTCCAAAAGTATAAAACAGAAAAAAATCCTTACCAAAGGAAGAAGATGTATCGGGCTCCTCACCCTCCTCCCACCCTGTGGTGCAACAGATGTCCCTTTCTCCAAAAATGCACTCAATGGGATCGTAATGTTGCAACAACACACAAGTTGACCTGCTGTGAGGAAAAAACGAGTTAGTACATTTCAAACATGAAAAAGGTCATTTAATGTCAACATGAAAAACCAAAATTCCAAAAGTATAAAACAGAAAAAAATCCTTACCAAAGGAAGAAGATGTATCGGGCTCCTCACCCTCCTCCCACCCTGTGGTGCAACAGATGTCCCTTTCTCCAAAAAATGCACTCAATGGGATCGTAATGTTGCAACAACACACAAGTTGACCTGCTGTGAGGGAAAAAACGAGTTAGTACATTTCAAACATGAAAAAGGTCATTTAATGTCAACATGAAAAACCAAAATTCCAAAGTATAAAACAGAAAAAAATCCTTACCAAAGGAAGAAGATGTATCGGGCTCCTCACCCTCCTCCCACCCTGTGGTGCAACAGATGTCCCTTTCTCCCAAAAATGCACTCAATGGGGATCGTAATGTTGCAACAACACACAAGTTGACCTGCTGTGAGGAAAAAACGAGTTAGTACATTTCAAACATGAAAAAGGTCATTTAATGTGCAACATGAAAAACCAAAATTCCAAAAGTATAAAACAGAAAAAATCCTTACCAAAGGAAGAAGATGTATCGGCTCCTCACCCTCCTCCCACCCTGTGGTGCAACAGATGTCCCTTTCTCCAAAAATGCACTCAATGGGATAGTAATGTTGCAACAACACACAAGTTGACCTGCTGTGAGGAAAAAACGAGTTAGTACATTTCAAACATGAAAACGTCATTTAATGTCAACATGAAAAACCAAAATTCCAAAGTATAAAACAGAAAAAAATCCTTACCAAAGTAGAAGATGTATCGGGCTCCTCACCCTCCTCCCACCCTGTGGTTGCAAACAGATGTCCCTTTCTCCAAAAATGCACTCAATGGGATCGTAATGTTGCAACAACACACAAGTTGACCTGCTGTGAGGAAAAAACGAGTTAGTACATTTCAAACATGAAAAAGGTCATTTAATGTCAACATGAAAAAAACCAAAATTCCAAAAGTATAAAACAGAAAAAAATCCTTACCAAAGGAAGAAGATGTATCGGGCTCCTCACCCTCCTCCCACCCTGTGGTGCAACAGATGTCCCTTTCTCCAAAAATGCACTCAATGGGATCGTAATGTTGCAACAACACACAAGTTGACCTGCTGTGAGGAAAAAACGAGTTAGTACATTTCAAACATGAAAAAGGTCATTTAATGTCAACATGAAAAACCAAAATTCCAAAAGTATAAAACAGAAAAAAATCCTTACCAAAAGGAAGAAGATGTATCGGGCTCCTCACCCTCCTCCCACCCTGTGGTGCAACAGATGTCCCTTTCTCCAAAAATGCACTCAATGGGATCGTAATGTTGCAACAACACACAAGTTGACCTGCTGTGAGGAAAAAACGAGTTAGTACATTTCAAACATGAAAAAGGTCATTTAATGTCAACATGAAAAACCAAAATTCCAAAAGTATAAAACAGAAAAAAATCCTTACCAAAGGAAGAAGATGTATCGGGCTCCTCATGCTCCTCCCACCCCTGTGGTGCAACAGATGTCCCTTTCTCCAAAAATGCACTCAATGGGATCGTAATGTTGCAACAACACACAAGTTGACCTGCTGTGAGGAAAAAACGAGTTAGTACATTTCAAACATGAAAAAGGTCATTTAATGTCAACATGAAAAACACAAATTCCAAAAGTATAAAACAGAAAAAAATCCTTACCAAAGGAAGAAGATGTATCGGGCTCCTCACCCTCCTCCCACCCTCTGGTGCAACAGATGTCCCTTTCTCCAAAAATGCACTCAATGGGATCGTAATGTTGCAACAACACACAAGTTGACCTGCTGTGAGGAAAAAACGAGTTAGTACATTTCAAACATGAAAAAGGTCATTTAATGTCAACATGAAAAACCAAAATTCCAAAAGTATAAAACAGAAAAAAATCCTTACCAAAGGAAGAAGATGTATCGGGCTCCTCACCCTCCTCCCACCCTGTGGTGCAACAGATGTCCCTTTCTCCAAAAATGCACTCAATGGGATCGTAATGTTGCAACAACACACAAGTTGACCTGCTGTGAGGAAAAAACGAGTTAGTACATTTCAAACATGAAAAAGGTCATTTAATGTCAACATGAAAAACCAAAATTCCAAAAGTATAAAACAGAAAAAAATCCTTACCAAAGAAAGAAGATGTAACGGGCTCCTCACCCTCCTCCCACCCTGTGGTAAAACAGATGTCCCTTTCTATAAAAATGCACTCAATGGGATGGTAATGTTGCAACAACACAAAAGTTGACCTGCTGTGAGGAAAAAACGTGTTAGTACATTTCAAACGTGAAAAAGGTCATTTAATGTCAACATGAAAAACCAAAATTCCAAAAGTATAAAACAGAAAAAAATCCTTACCAAAGAAAGAAGATGTATCGGGCTCCTCACCCTCCTCCCACCCTGTGGTGCAACAGATGTCCCTTTCTCCAAAAATGCACTCAATGGGATCGTAATCTTGCAACAACACACAAGTTGACCTGCTGTGAGGAAAAAACGAGTTAGTACATTTCAAACATGAAAAAGGTCATTTAATGTCAACATGAAAGACCAAAATTCCAAAAGTATAAAACAGAAAAAAATCCTTACCAAAGAAAGAAGATGTATCGGGCTCCTCACCCTCCTCCCACCCTGTGGTGCAACAGATGTCCCTTTCTCCAAAAATGCACTCAATGGGATCGTAATCTTGCAACAACACATAAGTTGACCTGCTGTGAGGAAAAAACGAGTTAGTACATTTCAAACATGAAAAAGGTCATTTAATGTCAACATGAAAGACCAAAAGTCCAAAAGTATAAAACAGAAAAAAATCATTACCAAAGAAAGAAAATGTATCGGGCTCCTCACCCTCCTCCCACCCTGTGGTGCAACAGATGTCCCTTTCTCCAAAAATGCACTCAATGGGATCGTAATCATGCAACAACACACAAGTTGACCTGCTTAAGGAAAAAACGAGTTAGTACATTTCAAACATGAAAAAGGTCATTTAATGTCAACATGAAATACCTAAATTCCAAAAGTTCAAAACAGAAAAAAATCCTTACCAAAGAAAGAAGATGTATCGGGCTCCTCACTATCCTCCCACCCTGTGGTGCAACAGATGTCCCTTTCTCCAAAAATGCACTCAATGGGATCGTAATGTTGCAACAACACACAAGTTGACCTGCTGTGAGGAAAAAACGAGTTAGTACATTTCAAACATGAAAAAGGTCATTTAATGTCAACATGAAAAACCAAAATTCCAAAAGTATAAAACAGAAAAAAATCCTTACCAAAGAAAGAAGATGTATCGGGCTCCTCAGGCTCCTCCCACCCTCTGGTGCAACAGATGTCCCTTTCTCCAAAAATGCACTCAATGGGATCGTAATGTTGCAACAACACACAAGTTGACCTGCTGTGAGGAAAAAACGAGTTAGTACATTTCAAACGTGAAAAAGGTCATTTAATGTCAACATGAAAAACCAAAATTCCAAAAGTATAAAACAGAAAAAAATCCTTACCAAAGAAAGAAGATGTATCGGGCTCCTCACCCTCCTCCCACCCTGTGGTGCAACAGATGTCCCTTTCTCCAAAAATGCACTCAATGGGATCGTAATCTTGCAACAACACACAAGTTGACCTGCTGTGAGGAAAAAACGAGTTAGTACATTTCAAACATGAAAAAGGTCATTTACTGATAAGTCGCATATATGTACAGTACTAAATAATCACTTTCTGAATATAGCAGGTGAACTAAATAGAAACCTAGTCCCAACAGGGAATCATATAGCGCTCTTAGAAAAAAGTGTTCCGAGACTGTTACCTGAAATGCTCCTCCATGATACTGACAAGAGGGAGATTGAGTTAATAATTAAATCACTAAAGACCAAGAACTCTCATGGATATGACGGGGTATCTAGCAGAATACTGAAGTATTGTTCCACGTATGTTAGCTCAGTACTTAGCCATATCTGTAACTTTTCCTTTAGGAGTGGTCGGTTTCCTGACCGATTAAAGTACTCGGTAGTGAAGCCACTTTATAAAAAGGGAGACAGGGATAATGTTGACAATTATAGACCTATTTCTATGCCATCAGTGTTTGCTAAAGTTATTAAGAGGGTTGTATATACAAGGTTACTGCAGCATTTAAATTCACATAATTTGCTGTCAAATGTACAGTTTGGTTTTAGAAACGGTTTAACAACTGAAAATGCTATAGTCTCTTTTCTCTGTGAGGTTTTGGACGGATTAAATAAAAGGTTGCGAACGTTAGGTGTTTTCTTTGATTTAACGAAGGCTTTTGACTGTGTTGACCACAAAATATTACTGCAGAAGTTGGAACATTATGGAGTAAGGGGAGTAGCTTACAATTGGTTCGCCTCCTACTTTAAGAACAGAAAGCAGAAGGTAATCCTCCGCAATATTGAGAGTGGTAATGATGTTCAGTCCCAATGGGGCACTGTTAAATGGGGCGTTCCCCAAGGGTCGGTGCTGGGGCCACTGCTGTTCCTTATTTATGTAAATGATATGCCTTCTAGTATTACAGGTGATTCAAAAATATTTCTGTTTGCTGATGACACCACCTTGGTAGTGAAGGATCTTGTGTGTAATATTGAAACATTATCAAATAATGTAGTTCATGATATAAGTTCGTGGCTTGTGGAAAATAATTTGATGCTAAATCACAGTAAGACTCAGTTTTTACAGTTTCTAACCCACAATTCAACAAGAACTGACATTTTAATCAGACAGGATGGGCATGTTATAAGCGAGACAGAACAGTTCAAGTTCCTAGGCGTACAGATAGATAGTAAGCTGTTGTGGAAAGCCCATGTTCAGGATCTTGTTCAGAAACTAAATGCCGCTTTATTTACCATTAGAACAGTATCTGAAATAAGTGACATTTCAACACGAAAAGTAGTATACTTCGCATATTTTCATACGCTTATGTCATATGGTATTATTTTTTGGGGTAATTCTTCTGATTCAAAAAGGGTATTTTTGGCTCAAAAACGGGCTGTTCGAGCTATGTATGGTGTAAGTTCGAAAACCTCTTGTCGACCCCTATTCAATAGTCTGGGAATTTTGACATTGCCCTCACAGTATGTATTTTCTTTAATGTCGTTTGTTGTTAGCAATATTAGCTTATTCCCAAGAGTTAGCAGCTTTCACTCAGTTAATACTCGGCAGAAATCAAATCTGCATGTGGAATGCACTTCCTTGACTCTTGTGCAGAAAGGAGTGCAGTATTCTGCTGCATCCATTTTCAATAAGCTACCACAAGAACTCAAAAATCTTAGCAGTAGCCCAAACACTTTTAAGTCTAAACTGAAGAGTTTCCTCATGGTTCACTCCTTCTATTCTGTCGAGGAGCTCCTGGAAGAGATACAAAATTAAGCAAATTCCAGTGTACATTTTTGATTTTCTTTATTTAAACTAACGACTTGTCGCCTGAATATGTTTCTTATATTTCATTTTATCTGTTTCTACAATCGTGTTATAATTTCATGTATTGACTCGTTCCATGACCATGGAGACTTCTCCTAAATGTGGTCCCACGGAACAATAAATAAATAAATAAATGTCAACATGAAAGACCAAAATTCCAAAAGTATAAAACAGAAAAAAATCCTTACCAAAGAAAGAAGATGTATCGGGCTCCTCACCCTCCTCCCACCCTGTGGTGCAACAGATGTCCCTTTCTCCAAAAATGCACTCAATGGGATCGTAATCTTGCAACAACACATAAGTTGACCTGCTGTGAGGAAAAAACGAGTTAGTACATTTCAAACGTGAAAAAGGTCATTTAATGTCAACATGAAAAACCAAAATTCCAAAAGTATAAAACAGAAAAAAATCCTTACCAAAGAAAGAAGATGTATCGGGCTCCTCACCCTCCTCCCACCCTGTGGTGCAACAGATGTCCCTTTCTCCAAAAATGCACTCAATGGGATCGTAATCTTGCAACAACACACAAGTTGACCTGCTTAAGGAAAAAACGAGTTAGTACATTTCAAACGTGAAAAAGGTCATTTAATGTCAACATGAAAAACCAAAATTCCAAAAGTATAAAACAGAAAAAAATCCTTACCAAAGAAAGAAGATGTATCGGGCTCCTCAGGCTCCTCCCACCCTCTGGTGCAACAGATGTCCCTTTCTCCAAAAATGCACTCAATGGGATCGTAATGTTGCAACAACACACAAGTTGACCTGCTGTGAGGAAAAAACGAGTTAGTACATTTCAAACATGAAAAAGATCATTTAATGTCAACATGAAAAACCAAAATTCCAAAAGTATAAAACAGAAAAAAATCCTTACCAAAGAATAAAGATGTATCGGGCTCCTCACCATCCTCCCACCCTGTGGTAAAACAGATGTCCCTTTCTATATAAATGCACGCAATGGGATCGTAATGTTGCAACAACACAGAAGTTGACCTGCTGTGAGGAAAAAACGAGTTAGTACATTTCAAACGTGAAAAAGGTCATTTAATGTCAACATGAAAAACCAAAATTCCAAAAGTATAAAACAGAAAAAAATCCTTACCAAAGAAAGAAGATGTATCGGGCTCCTCACCCTCCTCCCACCCTGTGGTGCAACAGATGTCCCTTTCTCCAAAAATGCACTCAATGGGATCGTAATGTTGCAACAACACACAAGTTGACCTGCTGTGAGGAAAAAACGAGTTAGTACATTTCAAACATGAAAAAGGTCATTTAATGTCAACATGAAAGACCAAAATTCCAAAAGTATAAAACAGAAAAAAATCCTTACCAAAGAAGGAAGATGTATCGGGCTCCTCACCCTCCTACCACCCTGTGGTGCAACAGATGTCCCTTTCTCCAAAAATGCACTCAATGGGATCGTAATCTTGCAACAACACACAAGTTGACCTGCTTAAGGAAAAAACGAGTTAGTACATTTCAAACATGAAAAAGATCATTTAATGTCAACATGAAAAACCAAAATTCCAAAAGTATAAAACAGAAAAAAATCCTTACCAAAGAATAAAGATGTATCGGGCTCCTCACCCTCCTCCCACCCTGTGGTAAAACAGATGTCCCTTTCTATATAAATGCACGCAATGGGATCGTAATGTTGCAACAACACAGAAGTTGACCTGCTGTGAGGAAAAAACGAGTTAGTACATTTCAAACGTGAAAAAGGTCATTTAATGTCAACATGAAAAACCAAAATTCCAAAAGTATAAAACAGAAAAAAATCCTTACCAAAGAAAGAAGATGTATCGGGCTCCTCACCCTCCTCCCACCCTGTGGTGCAACAGATGTCCCTTTCTCCAAAAATGCACTCAATGGGATCGTAATCTTGCAACAACACACAAGTTGACCTGCTTAAGGAAAAAACGAGTTAGTACATTTCAAACGTGAAAAAGGTCATTTAATGTCAACATGAAAAACCAAAATTCCAAAAGTATAAAACAGAAAAAAATCCTTACCAAAGAAAGAAGATGTATCGGGCTCCTCAGGCTCCTCCCACCCTCTGGTGCAACAGATGTCCCTTTCTCCAAAAATGCACTCAATGGGATCGTAATGTTGCAACAACACACAAGTTGACCTGCTGTGAGGAAAAAACGAGTTAGTACATTTCAAACATGAAAAAGATCATTTAATGTCAACATGAAAAACCAAAATTCCAAAAGTATAAAACAGAAAAAAATCCTTACCAAAGAATAAAGATGTATCGGGCTCCTCACCATCCTCCCACCCTGTGGTAAAACAGATGTCCCTTTCTATATAAATGCACGCAATGGGATCGTAATGTTGCAACAACAAAGAAGTTGACCTGCTGTGAGGAAAAAACGAGTTAGTACATTTCAAACGTGAAAAAGGTCATTTAATGTCAACATGAAAAACCAAAATTCCAAAAGTATAAAACAGAAAAAAATCCTTACCAAAGAAAGAAGATGTATCGGGCTCCTCACCCTCCTCCCACCCTGTGGTGCAACAGATGTCCCTTTCTCCAAAAATGCACTCAATGGGATCGTAATGTTGCAACAACACACAAGTTGACCTGCTGTGAGGAAAAAACGAGTTAGTACATTTCAAACATGAAAAAGATCATTTAATGTCAACATGAAAAACCAAAATTCCAAAAGTATAAAACAGAAAAAAATCCTTACCAAAGAAAGAAGATGTATCGGGCTCCTCACCCTCCTCCCACCCTGTGGTGCAACAGATGTCCCTTTCTCCAAAAATGCACTCAATGGGATCGTAATGTTGCAACAACACACAAGTTGACCTGCTGTGAGGAAAAAACGAGTTAGTACATTTCAAACATGAAAAAGATCATTTAATGTCAACATGAAAAACCAAAATTCCAAAAGTATAAAACAGAAAAAAATCCTTACCAAAGAAAGAAGATGTATCGGGCTCCTCACCCTCCTCCCACCCTGTGGTGCAACAGATGTCCCTTTCTCCAAAAATGCACTCAATGGGATCGTAATGTTGCAACAACACACAAGTTGACCTGCTGTGAGGAAAAAACGAGTTAGTACATTTCAAACATGAAAAAGATCATTTAATGTCAACATGAAAAACCAAAATTCCAAAAGTATAAAACAGAAAAAAATCCTTACCAAAGAAAGAAGATGTATCGGGCTCCTCACCCTCCTCCCACCCTGTGGTGCAACAGATGTCCCTTTCTCCAAAAATGCACTCAATGGGATCGTAATGTTGCAACAACACACAAGTTGACCTGCTGTGAGGAAAAAACGAGTTAGTACATTTCAAACATGAAAAAGATCATTTAATGTCAACATGAAAAACCAAAATTCCAAAAGTATAAAACAGAAAAAAATCCTTACCAAAGAAAGAAGATGTATCGGGCTCCTCACCCTCCTCCCACCCTGTGGTGCAACAGATGTCCCTTTCTCCAAAAATGCACTCAATGGGATCGTAATGTTGCAACAACACACAAGTTGACCTGCTGTGAGGAAAAAACGAGTTAGTACATTTCAAACATGAAAAAGATCATTTAATTTCAACATGAAAAACCAAAATTCCAAAAGTATAAAACAGAAAAAAATCCTTACCAAAGAAAGAAGATGTATCGGGCTCCTCACCCTCCTCCCACCCTGTGGTGCAACAGATGTCCCTTTCTCCAAAAATGCACTCAATGGGATCGTAATGTTGCAACAACACACAAGTTGACCTGCTGTGAGGAAAAAACGAGTTAGTACATTTCAAACATGAAAAAGATCATTTAATGTCAACATGAAAAACCAAAATTCCAAAAGTATAAAACAGAAAAAAATCCTTACCAAAGAAAGAAGATGTATCGGGCTCCTCACCCTCCTCCCACCCTGTGGTGCAACAGATGTCCCTTTCTCCAAAAATGCACTCAATGGGATCGTAATGTTGCAACAACACACAAGTTGACCTGCTGTGAGGAAAAAACGAGTTAGTACATTTCAAACATGAAAAAGATCATTTAATGTCAACATGAAAAACCAAAATTCCAAAAGTATAAAACAGAAAAAAATCCTTACCAAAGAAAGAAGATGTATCGGGCTCCTCACCCTCCTCCCACCCTGTGGTGCAACAGATGTCCCTTTCTCCAAAAATGCACTCAATGGGATCGTAATGTTGCAACAACACACAAGTTGACCTGCTGTGAGGAAAAAACGAGTTAGTACATTTCAAACATGAAAAAGATCATTTAATGTCAACATGAAAAACCAAAATTCCAAAAGTATAAAACAGAAAAAAATCCTTACCAAAGAAAGAAGATGTATCGGGCTCCTCACCCTCCTCCCACCCTGTGGTGCAACAGATGTCCCTTTCTCCAAAAATGCACTCAATGGGATCGTAATGTTGCAACAACACACAAGTTGACCTGCTGTGAGGAAAAAACGAGTTAGTACATTTCAAACATGAAAAAGATCATTTAATGTCAACATGAAAAACCAAAATTCCAAAAGTATAAAACAGAAAAAAATCCTTACCAAAGAAAGAAGATGTATCGGGCTCCTCACCCTCCTCCCACCCTGTGGTGCAACAGATGTCCCTTTCTCCAAAAATGCACTCAATGGGATCGTAATGTTGCAACAACACACAAGTTGACCTGCTGTGAGGAAAAAACGAGTTAGTACATTTCAAACATGAAAAAGATCATTTAATGTCAACATGAAAAACCAAAATTCCAAAAGTATAAAACAGAAAAAAATCCTTACCAAAGAAAGAAGATGTATCGGGCTCCTCACCCTCCTCCCACCCTGTGGTGCAACAGATGTCCCTTTCTCCAAAAATGCACTCAATGGGATCGTAATGTTGCAACAACACACAAGTTGACCTGCTGTGAGGAAAAAACGAGTTAGTACATTTCAAACATGAAAAAGATCATTTAATGTCAACATGAAAAACCAAAATTCCAAAAGTATAAAACAGAAAAAAATCCTTACCAAAGAAAGAAGATGTATCGGGCTCCTCACCCTCCTCCCACCCTGTGGTGCAACAGATGTCCCTTTCTCCAAAAATGCACTCAATGGGATCGTAATGTTGCAACAACACACAAGTTGACCTGCTGTGAGGAAAAAACGAGTTAGTACATTTCAAACATGAAAAAGATCATTTAATGTCAACATGAAAAACCAAAATTCCAAAAGTATAAAACAGAAAAAAATCCTTACCAAAGAAAGAAGATGTATCGGGCTCCTCACCCTCCTCCCACCCTGTGGTGCAACAGATGTCCCTTTCTCCAAAAATGCACTCAATGGGATCGTAATGTTGCAACAACACACAAGTTGACCTGCTGTGAGGAAAAAACGAGTTAGTACATTTCAAACGTGAAAAAGGTCATTTAATGTCAACATGAAAAACCAAAATTCCAAAAGTATAAAACAGAAAAAAATCCTTACCAAAGGAAGAAGATGTATCAGGCTCCTCACGCTCCTCCCACCCTGTGGTGCAACAGATGTCCCTTTCTCCAAAAATGCACTCAATGGGATCGTAATGTTGCAACAACACACAAGTTGACCTGCTGTGAGGAAAAAACGAGTTAGTACATTTCAAACGTGAAAAAGGTCATTTAATGTCAACATGAAAAACCAAAATTCCAAAAGTATAAAACAGAAAAAAATCCTTACCAAAGGAAGAAGATGTATCAGGCTCCTCACGCTCCTCCCACCCTGTGGTGCAACAGATGTCCCTTTCTCCAAAAATGCACTCAATGGGATCGTAATGTTGCAACAACACACAAGTTGACCTGCTTAAGGAAAAAACGAGTTAGTACATTTCAAACGTGAAAAAGGTCATTTAATGTCAACATGAAAAACCAAAATTCCAAAAGTATAAAACAGAAAAAAATCCTTACCAAAGAAAGAAGATGTATCGGGCTCCTCAGGCTCCTCCCACCCTCTGGTGCAACAGATGTCCCTTTCTCCAAAAATGCACTCAATGGGATCGTAATGTTGCAACAACACACAAGTTGACCTGCTGTGAGGAAAAAACGAGTTAGTACATTTCAAACGTGAAAAAGGTCATTTAATGTCAACATGAAAAACCAAAATTCCAAAAGTATAAAACAGAAAAAAATCCTTACCAAAGAAAGAAGATGTATCGGGCTCCTCAGGCCCCTCCCACCCTGTGGTGCAACAGATGTCCCTTTCTCCAAAAATGCACTCAATGGGATCGTAATGTTGCAACAACACACAAGTTGACCTGCTGTGAGGAAAAAACGAGTTAGTACATTTCAAACATGAAAAAGATCATTTAATGTCAACATGAAAAACCAAAATTCCAAAAGTATAAAACAGAAAAAAATCATTACCAAAGAAAGAAGATGTATCGGGCTCCTCAGGCTCCTCCCACCCTCTGGTGCAACAGATGTCCCTTTCTCCAAAAATGCACTCAATGGGATCGTAATGTTGCAACAACACACAAGTTGACCTGCTGTGAGGAAAAAACGAGTTAGTACATTTCAAACATGAAAAAGGTCATTTAATGTCAACATGAAAAACCAAAATTCCAAAAGTATAAAACAGAAAAAAATCCTTACCAAAGAAAGAAGATGTATCGGGCTCCTCAGGCTCCTCCCACCCTCTGGTGCAACAGATGTCCCTTTCTCCAAAAATGCACTCAATGGGATCGTAATGTTGCAACAACACACAAGTTGACCTGCTGTGAGGAAAAAACGAGTTAGTACATTTCAAACGTGAAAAAGGTCATTTAATGTCAACATGAAAAACCAAAATTCCAAAAGTATAAAACAGAAAAAAATCATTACCAAAGAAAGAAGATGTATCGGGCTCCTCAGGCCCCTCCCACCCTGTGGTGCAACAGATGTCCCTTTCTCCAAAAATGCACTCAATGGGATCGTAATGTTGCAACAACACACAAGTTGACCTGCTGTGAGGAAAAAACGAGTTAGTACATTTCAAACATGAAAAAGATCATTTAATGTCAACATGAAAAACCAAAATTCCAAAAGTATAAAACAGAAAAAAATCCTTACCAAAGAAAGAAGATGTATCGGGCTCCTCAGGCTCCTCCCACCCTCTGGTGCAACAGATGTCCCTTTCTCCAAAAATGCACTCAATGGGATCGTAATGTTGCAACAACACACAAGTTGACCTGCTGTGAGGAAAAAACGAGTTAGTACATTTCAAACGTGAAAAAGGTCATTTAATGTCAACATGAAAAACCAAAATTCCAAAAGTATAAAACAGAAAAAAATCCTTACCAAAGAAAGAAGATGTATCGGGCTCCTCAGGCCCCTCCCACCCTGTGGTGCAACAGATGTCCCTTTCTCCAAAAATGCACTCAATGGGATCGTAATGTTGCAACAACACACAAGTTGACCTGCTGTGAGGAAAAAACGAGTTAGTACATTTCAAACATGAAAAAGATCATTTAATGTCAACATGAAAAACCAAAATTCCAAAAGTATAAAACAGAAAAAAATCCTTACCAAAGAAAGAAGATGTATCGGGCTCCTCAGGCCCCTCCCACCCTGTGGTGCAACAGATGTCCCTTTCTCCAAAAATGCACTCAATGGGATCGTAATGTTGCAACAACACACAAGTTGACCTGCTGTGAGGAAAAAACGAGTTAGTACATTTCAAACATGAAAAAGATCATTTAATGTCAACATGAAAAACCAAAATTCCAAAAGTATAAAACAGAAAAAAATCCTTACCAAAGAAAGAAGATGTATCGGGCTCCTCAGGCTCCTCCCACCCTCTGGTGCAACAGATGTCCCTTTCTCCAAAAATGCACTCAATGGGATCGTAATGTTGCAACAACACACAAGTTGACCTGCTGTGAGGAAAAAACGAGTTAGTACATTTCAAACATGAAAAAGATCATTTAATGTCAACATGAAAAACCAAAATTCCAAAAGTATAAAACAGAAAAAAATCATTACCAAAGAAAGAAGATGTATCGGGCTCCTCAGGCTCCTCCCACCCTCTGGTGCAACAGATGTCCCTTTCTCCAAAAATGCACTCAATGGGATCGTAATGTTGCAACAACACACAAGTTGACCTGCTGTGAGGAAAAAACGAGTTAGTACATTTCAAACATGAAAAAGATCATTTAATGTCAACATGAAAAACCAAAATTCCAAAAGTATAAAACAGAAAAAAATCCTTACCAAAGAAAGAAGATGTATCGGGCTCCTCAGGCTCCTCCCACCCTCTGGTGCAACAGATGTCCCTTTCTCCAAAAATGCACTCAATGGGATCGTAATGTTGCAACAACACACAAGTTGACCTGCTGTGAGGAAAAAACGAGTTAGTACATTTCAAACATGAAAAAGATCATTTAATGTCAACATGAAAAACCAAAATTCCAAAAGTATAAAACAGAAAAAAATCCTTACGAAAGAAAGAAGATGTATCGGGCTCCTCAGGCTCCTCCCACCCTCTGGTGCAACAGATGTCCCTTTCTCCAAAAATGCACTCAATGGGATCGTAATGTTGCAACAACACACAAGTTGACCTGCTGTGAGGAAAAAACGAGTTAGTACATTTCAAACATGAAAAAGATCATTTAATGTCAACATGAAAAACCAAAATTCCAAAAGTATAAAACAGAAAAAAATCATTACCAAAGAAAGAAGATGTATCGGGCTCCTCAGGCCCCTCCCACCCTGTGGTGCAACAGATGTCCCTTTCTCCAAAAATGCACTCAATGGGATCGTAATGTTGCAACAACACACAAGTTGACCTGCTGTGAGGAAAAAACGAGTTAGTACATTTCAAACATGAAAAAGATCATTTAATGTCAACATGAAAAACCAAAATTCCAAAAGTATAAAACAGAAAAAAATCATTACCAAAGAAAGAAGATGTATCGGGCTCCTCAGGCTCCTCCCACCCTCTGGTGCAACAGATGTCCCTTTCTCCAAAAATGCACTCAATGGGATCGTAATGTTGCAACAACACACAAGTTGACCTGCTGTGAGGAAAAAACGAGTTAGTACATTTCAAACATGAAAAAGATCATTTAATGTCAACATGAAAAACCAAAATTCCAAAAGTATAAAACAGAAAAAAATCCTTACCAAAGAAAGAAGATGTATCGGGCTCCTCAGGCCCCTCCCACCCTGTGGTGCAACAGATGTCCCTTTCTCCAAAAATGCACTCAATGGGATCGTAATGTTGCAACAACACACAAGTTGACCTGCTGTGAGGAAAAAACGAGTTAGTACATTTCAAACATGAAAAAGATCATTTAATGTCAACATGAAAAACCAAAATTCCAAAAGTATAAAACAGAAAAAAATCCTTACCAAAGAAAGAAGATGTATCGGGCTCCTCAGGCTCCTCCCACCCTCTGGTGCAACAGATGTCCCTTTCTCCAAAAATGCACTCAATGGGATCGTAATGTTGCAACAACACACAAGTTGACCTGCTGTGAGGAAAAAACGAGTTAGTACATTTCAAACATGAAAAAGATCATTTAATGTCAACATGAAAAACCAAAATTCCAAAAGTATAAAACAGAAAAAAATCCTTACGAAAGAAAGAAGATGTATCGGGCTCCTCAGGCTCCTCCCACCCTCTGGTGCAACAGATGTCCCTTTCTCCAAAAATGCACTCAATGGGATCGTAATGTTGCAACAACACACAAGTTGACCTGCTGTGAGGAAAAAACGAGTTAGTACATTTCAAACATGAAAAAGATCATTTAATGTCAACATGAAAAACCAAAATTCCAAAAGTATAAAACAGAAAAAAATCATTACCAAAGAAAGAAGATGTATCGGGCTCCTCAGGCCCCTCCCACCCTGTGGTGCAACAGATGTCCCTTTCTCCAAAAATGCACTCAATGGGATCGTAATGTTGCAACAACACACAAGTTGACCTGCTGTGAGGAAAAAACGAGTTAGTACATTTCAAACATGAAAAAGATCATTTAATGTCAACATGAAAAACCAAAATTCCAAAAGTATAAAACAGAAAAAAATCCTTACCAAAGAAAGAAGATGTATCGGGCTCCTCACGCTCCTCCCACCCTCTGGTGCAACAGATGTCCCTTTCTCCAAAAATGCACTCAATGGGATCGTAATGTTGCAACAACACACAAGTTCACCTGCTGTGAGGAAAAAACGAGTTAGTACATTTCAAACATGAAAAAGATCATTTAATGTCAACATGAAAAACCAAAATTCCAAAAGTATAAAACAGAAAAAAATCCTTACCAAAGAAAGAAGATGTATCGGGCTCCTCAGGCCCCTCCCACCCTGTGGTGCAACAGATGTCCCTTTCTCCAAAAATGCACTCAATGGGATCGTAATGTTGCAACAACACACAAGTTGACCTGCTGTGAGGAAAAAACGAGTTAGTACATTTCAAACATGAAAAAGATCATTTAATGTCAACATGAAAAACCAAAATTCCAAAAGTATAAAACAGAAAAAAATCCTTACGAAAGAAAGAAGATGTATCGGGCTCCTCAGGCTCCTCCCACCCTCTGGTGCAACAGATGTCCCTTTCTCCAAAAATGCACTCAATGGGATCGTAATGTTGCAACAACACACAAGTTGACCTGCTGTGAGGAAAAAACGAGTTAGTACATTTCAAACATGAAAAAGATCATTTAATGTCAACATGAAAAACCAAAATTCCAAAAGTATAAAACAGAAAAAAATCATTACCAAAGAAAGAAGATGTATCGGGCTCCTCAGGCTCCTCCCACCCTCTGGTGCAACAGATGTCCCTTTCTCCAAAAATGCACTCAATGGGATCGTAATGTTGCAACAACACACAAGTTGACCTGCTGTGAGGAAAAAACGAGTTAGTACATTTCAAACATGAAAAAGATCATTTAATGTCAACATGAAAAACCAAAATTCCAAAAGTATAAAACAGAAAAAAATCCTTACCAAAGAAAGAAGATGTATCGGGCTCCTCAGGCCCCTCCCACCCTGTGGTGCAACAGATGTCCCTTTCTCCAAAAATGCACTCAATGGGATCGTAATGTTGCAACAACACACAAGTTGACCTGCTTAAGGAAAAAACGAGTTAGTACATTTCAAACATGAAAAAGATCATTTAATGTCAACATGAAAAACCAAAATTCCAAAAGTATAAAACAGAAAAAAATCCTTACCAAAGAAAGAAGATGTATCGGGCTCCTCAGGCCCCTCCCACCCTGTGGTGCAACAGATGTCCCTTTCTCCAAAAATGCACTCAATGGGATCGTAATGTTGCAACAACACACAAGTTGACCTGCTTAAGGAAAAAACGAGTTAGTACATTTCAAACGTGAAAAAGGTCATTTAATGTCAACATGAAAAACCAAAATTCCAAAAGTATAAAACAGAAAAAAATCCTTACCAAAGAAAGAAGACGTATCGGGCTCCTCACCCTCCTCCCACCCTGTGGTGCAACAGATGTCCCTTTCTCCAAAAATGCACTCAATGGGATCGTAATGTTGCAACAACACACAAGTTGACCTGCTTAAGGAAAAAACGAGTTAGTACATTTCAAACGTGAAAAAGGTCATTTAATGTCAACATGAAAAACCAAAATTCCAAAAGTATAAAACAGAAAAAAATCCTTACCAAAGGAAGAAGATGTATCAGGCTCCTCACGCTCCTCCCACCCTGTGGTGCAACAGATGTCCCTTTCTCCAAAAATGCACTCAATGGGATCGTAATGTTGCAACAACACACAAGTTGACCTGCTGTGAGGAAAAAACGAGTTAGTACATTTCAAACGTGAAAAAGGTCATTTAATGTCAACATGAAAAACCAAAATTCCAAAAGTATAAAACAGAAAAAAATCCTTACCAAAGGAAGAAGATGTATCAGGCTCCTCACGCTCCTCCCACCCTGTGGTGCAACAGATGTCCCTTTCTCCAAAAATGCACTCAATGGGATCGTAATGTTGCAACAACACACAAGTTGACCTGCTTAAGGAAAAAACGAGTTAGTACATTTCAAACGTGAAAAAGGTCATTTAATGTCAACATGAAAAACCAAAATTCCAAAAGTATAAAACAGAAAAAAATCCTTACCAAAGAAAGAAGATGTATCGGGCTCCTCAGGCTCCTCCCACCCTCTGGTGCAACAGATGTCCCTTTCTCCAAAAATGCACTCAATGGGATCGTAATGTTGCAACAACACACAAGTTGACCTGCTGTGAGGAAAAAACGAGTTAGTACATTTCAAACGTGAAAAAGGTCATTTAATGTCAACATGAAAAACCAAAATTCCAAAAGTATAAAACAGAAAAAAATCCTTACCAAAGAAAGAAGATGTATCAGGCTCCTCAGGCTCCTCCCACCCTGTGGTGCAACAGATGTCCCTTTCTCCAAAAATGCACTCAATGGGATCGTAATGTTGCAACAACACACAAGTTGACCTGCTGTGAGGAAAAAACGAGTTAGTACATTTCAAACGTGAAAAAGGTCATTTAATGTCAACATGAAAAACCAAAATTCCAAAAGTATAAAACAGAAAAAAATCCTTACCAAAGGAAGAAGATGTATCAGGCTCCTCACGCTCCTCCCACCCTGTGGTGCAACAGATGTCCCTTTCTCCAAAAATGCACTCAATGGGATCGTAATGTTGCAACAACACACAAGTTGACCTGCTTAAGGAAAAAACGAGTTAGTACATTTCAAACGTGAAAAAGGTCATTTAATGTCAACATGAAAAACCAAAATTCCAAAAGTATAAAACAGAAAAAAATCCTTACCAAAGAAAGAAGATGTATCGGGCTCCTCAGGCTCCTCCCACCCTCTGGTGCAACAGATGTCCCTTTCTCCAAAAATGCACTCAATGGGATCGTAATGTTGCAACAACACACAAGTTGACCTGCTGTGAGGAAAAAACGAGTTAGTACATTTCAAACGTGAAAAAGGTCATTTAATGTCAACATGAAAAACCAAAATTCCAAAAGTATAAAACAGAAAAAAATCCTTACCAAAGGAAGAAGATGTATCAGGCTCCTCACGCTCCTCCCACCCTGTGGTGCAACAGATGTCCCTTTCTCCAAAAATGCACTCAATGGGATCGTAATGTTGCAACAACACACAAGTTGACCTGCTGTGAGGAAAAAACGAGTTAGTACATTTCAAACGTGAAAAAGGTCATTTAATGTCAACATGAAAAACCAAAATTCCAAAAGTATAAAACAGAAAAAAATCCTTACCAAAGGAAGAAGATGTATCAGGCTCCTCACGCTCCTCCCACCCTGTGGTGCAACAGATGTCCCTTTCTCCAAAAATGCACTCAATGGGATCGTAATGTTGCAACAACACACAAGTTGACCTGCTTAAGGAAAAAACGAGTTAGTACATTTCAAACGTGAAAAAGGTCATTTAATGTCAACATGAAAAACCAAAATTCCAAAAGTATAAAACAGAAAAAAATCCTTACCAAAGGAAGAAGATGTATCAGGCTCCTCACGCTCCTCCCACCCTGTGGTGCAACAGATGTCCCTTTCTCCAAAAATGCACTCAATGGGATCGTAATGTTGCAACAACACACAAGTTGACCTGCTTAAGGAAAAAACGAGTTAGTACATTTCAAACGTGAAAAAGGTCATTTAATGTCAACATGAAAAACCAAAATTCCAAAAGTATAAAACAGAAAAAAATCCTTACCAAAGAAAGAAGATGTATCGGGCTCCTCAGGCTCCTCCCACCCTCTGGTGCAACAGATGTCCCTTTCTCCAAAAATGCACTCAATGGGATCGTAATGTTGCAACAACACACAAGTTGACCTGCTGTGAGGAAAAAACGAGTTAGTACATTTCAAACATGAAAAAGATCATTTAATGTCAACATGAAAAACCAAAATTCCAAAAGTATAAAACAGAAAAAAATCCTTACCAAAGAAAGAGGATGTATCGGGCTCCTCAGGCCCCTCCCACCCTGTGGTGCAACAGATGTCCCTTTCTCCAAAAATGCACTCAATGGGATCGTAATGTTGCAACAACACACAAGTTGACCTGCTGTGAGGAAAAAACGAGTTAGTACATTTCAAACATGAAAAAGATCATTTAATGTCAACATGAAAAACCAAAATTCCAAAAGTATAAAACAGAAAAAAAAATCCTTACCAAAGAAAGAAGATGTATCGGGCTCCTCAGGCCCCTCCCACCCTGTGGTGCAACAGATGTCCCTTTCTCCAAAAATGCACTCAATGGGATCGTAATGTTGCAACAACACACAAGTTGACCTGCTGTGAGGAAAAAACGAGTTAGTACATTTCAAACATGAAAAAGATCATTTAATGTCAACATGAAAAACCAAAATTCCAAAAGTATAAAACAGAAAAAAATCCTTACCAAAGAAAGAAGATGTATCGGGCTCCTCAGGCCCCTTCCACCCTGTGGTGCAACAGATGTCCCTTTCTCCAAAAATGCACTCAATGGGATCGTAATGTTGCAACAACACACAAGTTGACCTGCTGTGAGGAAAAAACGAGTTAGTACATTTCAAACATGAAAAAGATCATTTAATGTCAACATGAAAAACCAAAATTCCAAAAGTATAAAACAGAAAAAAATCCTTACCAAAGAAAGAAGATGTATCGGGCTCCTCAGGCCCCTCCCACCCTGTGGTGCAACAGATGTCCCTTTCTCCAAAAATGCACTCAATGGGATCGTAATGTTGCAACAACACACAAGTTGACCTGCTGTGAGGAAAAAACGAGTTAGTACATTTCAAACATGAAAAAGATCATTTAATGTCAACATGAAAAACCAAAATTCCAAAAGTATAAAACAGAAAAAAATCCTTACGAAAGAAAGAAGATGTATCGGGCTCCTCAGGCTCCTCCCACCCTCTGGTGCAACAGATGTCCCTTTCTCCAAAAATGCACTCAATGGGATCGTAATGTTGCAACAACACACAAGTTGACCTGCTGTGAGGAAAAAACGAGTTAGTACATTTCAAACATGAAAAAGATCATTTAATGTCAACATGAAAAACCAAAATTCCAAAAGTATAAAACAGAAAAAAATCCTTACCAAAGAAAGAAGATGTATCGGGCTCCTGACGCTCCTCCCACCCTGTGGTGCAACAGATGTCCCTTTCTCCAAAAATGCACTCAATGGGATCGTAATGTTGCAACAACACACAAGTTGACCTGCTGTGAGGAAAAAACGAGTTAGTACATTTCAAACATGAAAAAGATCATTTAATGTCAACATGAAAAACCAAAATTCCAAAAGTATAAAACAGAAAAAAATCCTTACCAAAGAAAGAAGATGTATCGGGCTCCTCACCCTCCTCCCACCCTGTGGTGCAACAGATGTCCCTTTCTCCAAAAATGCACTCAATGGGATCGTAATGTTGCAACAACACACAAGTTGACCTGCTGTGAGGAAAAAACGAGTTAGTACATTTCAAACATGAAAAAGATCATTTAATGTCAACATGAAAAACCAAAATTCCAAAAGTATAAAACAGAAAAAAATCATTACCAAAGAAAGAAGATGTATCGGGCTCCTCAGGCTCCTCCCACCCTCTGGTGCAACAGATGTCCCTTTCTCCAAAAATGCACTCAATGGGATCGTAATGTTGCAACAACACACAAGTTGACCTGCTGTGAGGAAAAAACGAGTTAGTACATTTCAAACATGAAAAAGATCATTTAATGTCAACATGAAAAACCAAAATTCCAAAAGTATAAAACAGAAAAAAATCCTTACCAAAGAAAGAAGATGTATCGGGCTCCTGACGCTCCTCCCACCCTGTGGTGCAACAGATGTCCCTTTCTCCAAAAATGCACTCAATGGGATCGTAATGTTGCAACAACACACAAGTTGACCTGCTGTGAGGAAAAAACGAGTTAGTACATTTCAAACATGAAAAAGATCATTTAATGTCAACATGAAAAACCAAAATTCCAAAAGTATAAAACAGAAAAAAATCCTTACCAAAGAAAGAAGATGTATCGGGCTCCTGACGCTCCTCCCACCCTGTGGTGCAACAGATGTCCCTTTCTCCAAAAATGCACTCAATGGGATCGTAATGTTGCAACAACACACAAGTTGACCTGCTGTGAGGAAAAAACGAGTTAGTACATTTCAAACATGAAAAAGATCATTTAATGTCAACATGAAAAACCAAAATTCCAAAAGTATAAAACAGAAAAAAATCCTTACCAAAGAAAGAAGATGTATCGGGCTCCTCAGGCTCCTCCCACCCTGTGGTGCAACAGATGTCCCTTTCTCCAAAAATGCACTCAATGGGATCGTAATGTTGCAACAACACACAAGTTGACCTGCTGTGAGGAAAAAACGAGTTAGTACATTTCAAACATGAAAAAGATCATTTAATGTCAACATGAAAAACCAAAATTCCAAAAGTATAAAACAGAAAAAAATCCTTACCAAAGAAAGAAGATGTATCGGGCTCCTCAGGCTCCTCCCACCCTGTGGTGCAACAGATGTCCCTTTCTCCAAAAATGCACTCAATGGGATCGTAATGTTGCAACAACACACAAGTTGACCTGCTGTGAGGAAAAAACGAGTTAGTACATTTCAAACATGAAAAAGATCATTTAATGTCAACATGAAAAACCAAAATTCCAAAAGTATAAAACAGAAAAAAATCCTTACCAAAGAAAGAAGATGTATCGGGCTCCTCAGGCTCCTCCCACCCTCTGGTGCAACAGATGTCCCTTTCTCCAAAAATGCACTCAATGGGATCGTAATGTTGCAACAACACACAAGTTGACCTGCTGTGAGGAAAAAACGAGTTAGTACATTTCAAACATGAAAAAGATCATTTAATGTCAACATGAAAAACCAAAATTCCAAAAGTATAAAACAGAAAAAAATCCTTACCAAAGAAAGAAGATGTATCGGGCTCCTCAGGCTCCTCCCACCCTCTGGTGCAACAGATGTCCCTTTCTCCAAAAATGCACTCAATGGGATCGTAATGTTGCAACAACACACAAGTTGACCTGCTGTGAGGAAAAAACGAGTTAGTACATTTCAAACATGAAAAAGATCATTTAATGTCAACATGAAAAACCAAAATTCCAAAAGTATAAAACAGAAAAAAATCCTTACCAAAGAAAGAAGATGTATCGGGCTCCTCAGGCTCCTCCCACCCTGTGGTGCAACAGATGTCCCTTTCTCCAAAAATGCACTCAATGGGATCGTAATGTTGCAACAACACACAAGTTGACCTGCTGTGAGGAAAAAACGAGTTAGTACATTTCAAACATGAAAAAGATCATTTAATGTCAACATGAAAAACCAAAATTCCAAAAGTATAAAACAGAAAAAAATCCTTACCAAAGAAAGAAGATGTATCGGGCTCCTCAGGCTCCTCCCACCCTGTGGTGCAACAGATGTCCCTTTCTCCAAAAATGCACTCAATGGGATCGTAATGTTGCAACAACACACAAGTTGACCTGCTGTGAGGAAAAAACGAGTTAGTACATTTCAAACATGAAAAAGATCATTTAATGTCAACATGAAAAACCAAAATTCCAAAAGTATAAAACAGAAAAAAATCCTTACCAAAGAAAGAAGATGTATCGGGCTCCTCAGGCTCCTCCCACCCTCTGGTGCAACAGATGTCCCTTTCTCCAAAAATGCACTCAATGGGATCGTAATGTTGCAACAACACACAAGTTGACCTGCTGTGAGGAAAAAACGAGTTAGTACATTTCAAACATGAAAAAGATCATTTAATGTCAACATGAAAAACCAAAATTCCAAAAGTATAAAACAGAAAAAAATCCTTACCAAAGAAAGAAGATGTATCGGGCTCCTGACGCTCCTCCCACCCTGTGGTGCAACAGATGTCCCTTTCTCCAAAAATGCACTCAATGGGATCGTAATGTTGCAACAACACACAAGTTGACCTGCTGTGAGGAAAAAACGAGTTAGTACATTTCAAACATGAAAAAGATCATTTAATGTCAACATGAAAAACCAAAATTCCAAAAGTATAAAACAGAAAAAAATCATTACCAAAGAAAGAAGATGTATCGGGCTCCTCAGGCCCCTCCCACCCTGTGGTGCAACAGATGTCCCTTTCTCCAAAAATGCACTCAATGGGATCGTAATGTTGCAACAACACACAAGTTGACCTGCTGTGAGGAAAAAACGAGTTAGTACATTTCAAACATGAAAAAGATCATTTAATGTCAACATGAAAAACCAAAATTCCAAAAGTATAAAACAGAAAAAAATCATTACCAAAGAAAGAAGATGTATCGGGCTCCTCAGGCTCCTCCCACCCTCTGGTGCAACAGATGTCCCTTTCTCCAAAAATGCACTCAATGGGATCGTAATGTTGCAACAACACACAAGTTGACCTGCTGTGAGGAAAAAACGAGTTAGTACATTTCAAACATGAAAAAGATCATTTAATGTCAACATGAAAAACCAAAATTCCAAAAGTATAAAACAGAAAAAAATCATTACCAAAGAAAGAAGATGTATCGGGCTCCTGACGCTCCTCCCACCCTGTGGTGCAACAGATGTCCCTTTCTCCAAAAATGCACTCAATGGGATCGTAATGTTGCAACAACACACAAGTTGACCTGCTGTGAGGAAAAAACGAGTTAGTACATTTCAAACATGAAAAAGATCATTTAATGTCAACATGAAAAACCAAAATTCCAAAAGTATAAAACAGAAAAAAATCATTACCAAAGAAAGAAGATGTATCGGGCTCCTCAGGCCCCTCCCACCCTGTGGTGCAACAGATGTCCCTTTCTCCAAAAATGCACTCAATGGGATCGTAATGTTGCAACAACACACAAGTTGACCTGCTGTGAGGAAAAAACGAGTTAGTACATTTCAAACATGAAAAAGATCATTTAATGTCAACATGAAAAACCAAAATTCCAAAAGTATAAAACAGAAAAAAATCCTTACGAAAGAAAGAAGATGTATCGGGCTCCTCAGGCTCCTCCCACCCTCTGGTGCAACAGATGTCCCTTTCTCCAAAAATGCACTCAATGGGATCGTAATGTTGCAACAACACACAAGTTGACCTGCTGTGAGGAAAAAACGAGTTAGTACATTTCAAACATGAAAAAGATCATTTAATGTCAACATGAAAAACCAAAATTCCAAAAGTATAAAACAGAAAAAAATCCTTACCAAAGAAAGAAGATGTATCGGGCTCCTGACGCTCCTCCCACCCTGTGGTGCAACAGATGTCCCTTTCTCCAAAAATGCACTCAATGGGATCGTAATGTTGCAACAACACACAAGTTGACCTGCTGTGAGGAAAAAACGAGTTAGTACATTTCAAACATGAAAAAGATCATTTAATGTCAACATGAAAAACCAAAATTCCAAAAGTATAAAACAGAAAAAAATCCTTACCAAACAAAGAAGATGTATCGGGCTCCTCACCCTCCTCCCACCCTGTGGTGCAACAGATGTCCCTTTCTCCAAAAATGCACTCAATGGGATCGTAATGTTGCAACAACACACAAGTTGACCTGCTGTGAGGAAAAAACGAGTTAGTACATTTCAAACATGAAAAAGATCATTTAATGTCAACATGAAAAACCAAAATTCCAAAAGTATAAAACAGAAAAAAATCCTTACCAAAGAAAGAAGATGTATCGGGCTCCTCAGGCCCCTCCCACCCTGTGGTGCAACAGATGTCCCTTTCTCCAAAAATGCACTCAATGGGATCGTAATGTTGCAACAACACACAAGTTGACCTGCTGTGAGGAAAAAACGAGTTAGTACATTTCAAACATGAAAAAGATCATTTAATGTCAACATGAAAAACCAAAATTCCAAAAGTATAAAACAGAAAAAAATCCTTACGAAAGAAAGAAGATGTATCGGGCTCCTCAGGCTCCTCCCACCCTCTGGTGCAACAGATGTCCCTTTCTCCAAAAATGCACTCAATGGGATCGTAATGTTGCAACAACACACAAGTTGACCTGCTGTGAGGAAAAAACGAGTTAGTACATTTCAAACATGAAAAAGATCATTTAATGTCAACATGAAAAACCAAAATTCCAAAAGTATAAAACAGAAAAAAATCCTTACCAAAGAAAGAAGATGTATCGGGCTCCTCAGGCCCCTCCCACCCTGTGGTGCAACAGATGTCCCTTTCTCCAAAAATGCACTCAATGGGATCGTAATGTTGCAACAACACACAAGTTGACCTGCTGTGAGGAAAAAACGAGTTAGTACATTTCAAACATGAAAAAGATCATTTAATGTCAACATGAAAAACCAAAATTCCAAAAGTATAAAACAGAAAAAAATCCTTACCAAAGAAAGAAGATGTATCGGGCTCCTCAGGCCCCTCCCACCCTGTGGTGCAACAGATGTCCCTTTCTCCAAAAATGCACTCAATGGGATCGTAATGTTGCAACAACACACAAGTTGACCTGCTGTGAGGAAAAAACGAGTTAGTACATTTCAAACATGAAAAAGATCATTTAATGTCAACATGAAAAACCAAAATTCCAAAAGTATAAAACAGAAAAAAATCCTTACCAAAGAAAGAAGATGTATCGGGCTCCTCAGGCTCCTCCCACCCTCTGGTGCAACAGATGTCCCTTTCTCCAAAAATGCACTCAATGGGATCGTAATGTTGCAACAACACACAAGTTGACCTGCTGTGAGGAAAAAACGAGTTAGTACATTTCAAACATGAAAAAGATCATTTAATGTCAACATGAAAAACCAAAATTCCAAAAGTATAAAACAGAAAAAAATCCTTACCAAAGAAAGAAGATGTATCGGGCTCCTCAGGCCCCTCCCACCCTGTGGTGCAACAGATGTCCCTTTCTCCAAAAATGCACTCAATGGGATCGTAATGTTGCAACAACACACAAGTTGACCTGCTGTGAGGAAAAAACGAGTTAGTACATTTCAAACATGAAAAAGATCATTTAATGTCAACATGAAAAACCAAAATTCCAAAAGTATAAAACAGAAAAAAATCCTTACCAAAGAAAGGAAATGTATCGTGCTCTGCACCCTCCTCCCACCCTGTGGTGCAACAGATGTCCCTTTCTCCAAAAATGCACTCAATGGGATCGTAATGTTGCAACAACACACAAGTTGACCTGCTGTGAGGAAAAAACGAGTTAGTACATTTCAAACATGAAAAAGATCATTTAATGTCAACATGAAAAACCAAAATTCCAAAAGTATAAAACAGAAAAAAATCCTTACCAAAGAATAAAGATGTATCGGGCTCCTCACCCTCCTCCCACCCTGTGGTGCAACAGATGTCCCTTTCTCCAAAAATGCACTCAATGGGATCGTAATCTTGCAACAACACACAAGTTAACCTGCTGTGAGGAAAAAACGAGTTAGTACATTTCAAACATGAAAAAGGTCATTTAATGTCAACATGAAAAACCAAAATTCCAAAAGTATAAAACAGAAAAAAATCCTTACCAAAGGAAGAAGATGTATCAGGCTCCTCACGCTCCTCCCACGCTGTGGTGCAACAGATGTCCCTTTCTCCTAAAATGCACTCAATGGGATCGTAATGTTGCAACAACACACAAGTTGACCTGCTGTGAGGAAAAAACGAGTTAGTACATTTCAAACATGAAAAAGGTCATTTGATGTCAACATGAAAGACCAAAATTCCAAAAGTATAAAACAGAAAAAAATCCTTACCAAAGAAAGAAGATGTATCGGGCTCCTCACCCTCCTCCCACCCTGTGGTGCAACAGATGTCCCTTTCTCCAAAAATGCACTCAATGGGATCGTAATGTTGCAACAACACACAAGTTGACCTGCTGTGAGGAAAAAACGAGTTAGTACATTTCAAACGTGAAAAAGGTCATTTAATGTCAACATGAAAAACCAAAATTCCAAAAGTATAAAACAGAAAAAAATCCTTACCAAAGGAAGAAGATGTATCAGGCTCCTCACGCTCCTCCCACGCTGTGGTGCAACAGATGTCCCTTTCTCCAAAAATGCACTCAATTGGATCGTAATCTTGCAACAACACACAAGTTGACCTGCTGTGAGGAAAAAACGAGTTAGTACATTTCAAACATGAAAAAGGTCATTTGATGTCAACATGAAAGACCAAAATTCCAAAAGTATAAAACAGAAAAAAATCCTTACCAAAGAAAGAAGATGTATCGGGCTCCTCACCCTCCTCCCACCCTGTGGTGCAACAGATGTCCCTTTCTCCAAAAATGCACTCAATGGGATCGTAATGTTGCAACAACACACAAGTTGACCTGCTGTGAGGAAAAAACGAGTCAGTACATTTCAAACGTGAAAAAGGTCATTTAATGTCAACATGAAAAACCAAAATTCCAAAAGTATAAAACAGAAAAAAATCCTTACCAAAGGAAGAAGATGTATCAGGCTCCTCACGCTCCTCCCACGCTGTGGTGCAACAGATGTCCCTTTCTCCTAAAATGCACTCAATGGGATCGTAATGTTGCAACAACACACAAGTTGACCTGCTGTGAGGAAAAAACGAGTTAGTACATTTCAAACATGAAAAAGGTCATTTAATGTCAACATGAAAAACCAAAATTCCAAAAGTATAAAACAGAAAAAAATCCTTACCAAAGAAAGAAGATGTATCGGGCTCCTCAGGCTCCTCCCACCCTCTGGTGCAACAGATGTCCCTTTCTCCAAAAATGCACTCAATGGGATCGTAATGTTGCAACAACACACAAGTTGACCTGCTGTGAGGAAAAAACGAGTTAGTACATTTCAAACGTGAAAAAGGTCATTTAATGTCAACATGAAAAACCAAAATTCCAAAAGTATAAAACAGAAAAAAATCCTTACCAAAGAAAGAAGATGTATCGGGCTCCTCACCCTCCTCCCACCCTGTGGTGCAACAGATGTCCCTTTCTCCAAAAATGCGCTCAATGGGATCGTAATCTTGCAACAACACACAAGTTGACCTGCTGTGAGGAAAAAACGAGTTAGTACATTTCAAACATGAAAAAGGTCATTTAATGTCAACATGAAAGACCAAAAGTCCAAAAGTATAAAACAGAAAAAAATCATTACCAAAGAAAGAAGATGTATCGGGCTCCTCACCCTCCTCCCACCCTGTGGTGCAACAGATGTCCCTTTCTCCAAAAATGCACTCAATGGGATCGTAATCTTGCAACAACACACAAGTTGACCTGCTTAAGGAAAAAACGAGTTAGTACATTTCAAACATGAAAAAGGTCATTTAATGTCAACATGAAAAACCTAAATTCCAAAAGTTTAAAACAGAAAAAAATCCTTACCAAAGAAAGAAGATGTATCGGGCTCCTCACCCTCCTCCCACCCTGTGGTGCAACAGATGTCCCTTTCTCCAAAAATGCGCTCAATGGGATCGTAATCTTGCAACAACACACAAGTTGACCTGCTGTGAGGAAAAAACGAGTTAGTACATTTCAAACATGAAAAAGGTCATTTAATGTCAACATGAAAGACCAAAAGTCCAAAAGTATAAAACAGAAAAAAATCATTACCAAAGAAAGAAGATGTATCGGGCTCCTCACCCTCCTCCCACCCTGTGGTGCAACAGATGTCCCTTTCTCCAAAAATGCACTCAATGGGATCGTAATCTTGCAACAACACACAAGTTGACCTGCTTAAGGAAAAAACGAGTTAGTACATTTCAAACATGAAAAAGGTCATTTAATGTCAACATGAAAAACCTAAATTCCAAAAGTTTAAAACAGAAAAAAATCCTTACCAAAGAAAGAAGATGTATCGGGCTCCTCAGGCTCCTCCCACCCTCTGGTGCAACAGATGTCCCTTTCTCCAAAAATGCACTCAATGGGATCGTAATGTTGCAACAACACACAAGTTGACCTGCTGTGAGGAAAAAACGAGTTAGTACATTTCAAACATGAAAGAGATCATTTAATGTCAACATGAAAAACCAAAATTCCAAAAGTATAAAACAGAAAAAAATCCTTACCAAAGAATAAAGATGTATCGGGCTCCTCACCCTCCTCCCACCCTGTGGTAAAACAGATGTCCCTTTCTATATAAATGCACGCAATGGGATCGTAATGTTGCAACAACACACAAGTTGACCTGCTGTGAGGAAAAAACGAGTTAGTACATTTCAAACGTGAAAAAGGTCATTTAATGTCAACATGAAAAACCAAAATTCCAAAAGTATAAAACAGAAAAAAATCATTACCAAAGAAAGAAGATGTATCGGGCTCCTCACCCTCCTCCCACCCTGTGGTGCAACAGATGTCCCTTTCTCCAAAAATGCACTCAATGGGATCGTAATGTTGCAACCACACACAAGTTGACCTGCTGTGAGGAAAAAACGAGTTAGTACATTTCAAACATGAAAAAGGTCATTTAATGTCAACATGAAAGACCAAAATTCCAAAAGTATAAAACAGAAAAAAATCCTTACCAAAGAAAGAAGGTGTATCGGGCTCCTCACACTCCTCCCACCCAGTGGTGCAACAGATGTCCCTTTCTCCAAAAATGCACTCAATGGGATCGTAATGTTGCAACAACACACAAGTTGACCTGCTGTGAGGAAAAAACGAGTTAGTACATTTCAAACATGAAAAAGGTCATTTAATGTCAACATGAAAGACCAAAATTCCAAAAGTATAAAACAGAAAAAAATCCTTACCAAAGAAGGAAGATGTATCGGGCTCCCCACCCTCCTACCACCCTGTGGTAAAACAGATGTCCCTTTCTATAAAAATGCACTCAATGGGATCGTAATGTTGCAACAACACACAAGATGACCTGCTGTGAGGAAAAAACGAGTTAGTACATTTCAAACATGAAAAAGGTCATTTAATGTCAACATGAAAGACCAAAATTCCAAAAGTATAAAACAGAAAAAAATCCTTACCAAAGAAGAAGGTGTATCGGGCTGCTCACACTCCTCCCACCCAGTGGTGCAACAGATGTCCCTTTCTCCAAAAATGCACTCAATGGGATCGTAATCTTGCAACAACACACAAGTTGAACTGCTGTGAGGAAAAAACGAGTTAGTACATTTCAAACATGAAAAAGGTCATTTGATGTCAACATGAAAGACCAAAATTCCAAAAGTATAAAACAGAAAAAAATCCTTACCAAAGAAAGAAGATGTATCGGGCTCCTCACCCTCCTCCCACCCTGTGGTGCAACAGATGTCCCTTTCTCCAAAAATGCACTCAATGGGATCGTAATGTCGCAACAACACACAAGTTGACCTGCTGTGAGGAAAAAACGAGTTAGTACATTTAAAACTTGAAAAAGGTCATTTAATGTCAACATGAAAGACCAAAATTCCAAAAGTATAAAACAGAAAAAAATCCTTACCAAAGAAAGAAGATGTATCGGGCTCCTCACCCTTCTCCCACCCTGAGGTAAAACAGATGTCCCTTTCTATAAAAATGCACTCAATGGGATCGTAATGTTGCAACAACACACAAGTTGACCTGCCGTGAGGAAAAAACGAGTTAGTACATTTCAAACGTGAAAAAGGTCATTTAATGTCAACATGAAAAACCAAAATTCCAAAAGTATAAAACAGAAAAAAATCCTTACCAAAGAAAGAAGATGTATCGGGCTCCTCACCCTCCTCCCACCCTGTGGTGCAACAGATGTCCCTTTCTCCAAAAATGCACTCAATGGGATCGTAATCTTGCAACAACACACAAGTTGACCTGCTGTGAGAAAAAAACGAGTTAGTACATTTCAAACATGAAAAAGGTCATTTAATGTCAACATGAAAAACCTAAATTCCAAAAGTTTAAAACAGAAAAAAATCCTTACCAAAGAAAGAAGATGTATCGGGTTCCTCACTATCCTCCCACCCTGTGGTGCAACAGATGTCCCTTTCTCCAAAAATGCACTCAATGGGATCGTAATGTTGCAACAACACACAAGTTGACCTGCTGTGAGGAAAAAACGAGTTAGTACATTTCAAACGTGAAAAAGGTCATTTAATGTCAACATGAAAAACCAAAATTCCAAAAGTATAAAACAGAAAAAAATCCTTACCAAAGGAAGAAGATGTATCAGGCTCCTCACGCTCCTCCCACCCTGTGGTGCAACAGATGTCCCTTTCTCCAAAAATGCACTCAATGGGATTGTAATGTTTCAACAACACACAAGTTGACCTGCTGTGAGGAAAAAACGAGTTAGTACATTTCAAACATGAAAAAGGTCATTTAATGTCAACATGAAAAACCAAAATTCCAAAAGTATAAAACAGAAAAAAATCCTTACCAAAGAATAAAGATGTATCGGGCTCCTCACCCTCCTCCCACCCTGTGGTAAAACAGATGTCCCTTTCTATAAAAATGCACGCAATGGGATCGTAATGTTGCAACAACACAGAAGTTGACCTGCTGTGAGGAAAAAACGAGTTAGTACATTTCAAACGTGAAATGGTCATTTAATGTCAACATGAAAAACGAAAATTCCAAAAGTATAAAACAGAAAAAAATCCTTACCAAAGAAAGAAGATGTATCGGGCTCCTCACCCTCCTCCCACCCTGTGGTAAAACAGATGTCCCTATCTATAAAAATGCACGCAATGGGATCGTAATGTTGCAACAACACACAAGTTGACCTGCTGTGAACAAAAAACGAGTTAGTACATTTCAAACGTGAAAAAGGTCATTTAATGTCAACATGAAAAACCAAAATTCCAAAAGTATAAAACAGAAAAAAATCCTTACCAAAGAAAAAAGATGTATCGGGCTCCTCACCCTCCTCCCACCCTGTGGTGCAACAGATGTCCCTTTCTCCAAAAATGCACTCAATGGGATCGTAATGTTGCAACAACACACAAGTTGACCTGCTGTGAGGAAAAAACGAGTTAGTACATTTCAAACATGAAAAAGGTCATTTAATGTCAACATGAAAGACCAAAATTCCAAAAGTATAAAACAGAAAAAAATCCTTACCAAAGAAAGAAGGTGTATCGGGCTCCTCACACTCCTCCCACCCAGTGGTGCAACAGATGTCCCTTTCTCCAAAAATGCACTCAATGGGATCGTAAACTTGCAACAACACACAAGTTGACCTGCTGTGAGGAAAAAACGAGTTAGTACATTTCAAACATGAAAAAGTCATTTAATGTCAACATGAAAGACCAAAATTCCAAAAGTATAAAACAGAAAAAAATCCTTACCAAAGAAAGAAGATGTATCGGGCTCCTCACCCTCCTCCCACCCTGTGGTAAAACAGATGTCCCTTTCTATAAAAATGCACTCAATGGGATCGTAATGTTGCAACAACACACAAGTTGACCTGCTGTGAGGAAAAAACGAGTTAGTACATTTCAAACATGAAAAAGGTCATTTAATGTCAACATGAAAGACCAAAATTCCAAAAGTATAAAACAGAAAAAAATACTTACCAAAGAAAGAAGATGTATCGGGCTCCTCACCCTCCTCCCACCCTGTGGTAAAACAGATGTCCCTTTCTCCAAAAATGCACTCAATTGGATCGTAATCTTGCAACAACACACAAGTTGACCTGCTGTGAGAAAAAAACGAGTTAGTACATTTCAAACATGAAAAAGGTCATTTGATGTCAACATGAAAGACCAAAATTCCAAAAGTATAAAACAGAAAAAAATCCTTACCCAAGAAAGAAGATGTATCGGGCTCCTCAGCCTCCTCCCACCCTGTGGTGCAACAGATGTCCCTTTCTCCAAAAATGCACTCAATGGGATCGTAATGTTGCAACAACACACAAGTTGACCTGCTGTGAGGAAAAAACGAGTTAGTACATTTCAAACTTGAAAAAGGTCATTTAATGTCAACATGAAAGACCAAAATTCCAAAAGTATAAAACAGAAAAAAATCCTTACCAAAGAAAGAAGATGTATCGGGCTCCTCACCCTTCTCCCACCCTGTGGTAAAACAGATGTCCCTTTCTATAAAAATGCACTCAATGGGATCGTAATGTTGCAACAACACACAAGTTGACCTGCCGTGAGGAAAAAACGAGTTAGTACATTTCAAACGTGAAAAAGGTCATTTAATGTCAACATGAAAAACCAAAATTCCAAAAGTATAAAACAGAAAAAAATCCTTACCAAAGAAAGAAGATGTATCGGGCTCCTCACCCTCCTCCCACCCTGTGGTGCAACAGATGTCCCTTTCTCCAAAAATGCACTCAATGGGATCGTAATCTTGCAACAACACACAAGTTGACCTGCTGTGAGGAAAAAACGAGTTAGTACATTTCAAACATGAAAAAGGTCATTTAATGTCAACATGAAAAACCTAAATTCCAAACGTTTAAAACAAAAAAAAATCCTTACCAAAGAAAGAAGATGTATCGGGCTCCTCACTATCCCCCCACCCTGTGGTGCAACAGATGTCCCTTTCTCCAAGAATGCACTCAATGGGATCGTAATGTTGCAACAACACACAAGTTGACCTGCTGTGAGGAAAAAACGAGTTAGTACATTTCAAACGTGAAAAAGGTCATTTAATGTCAACATGAAAAACCAAAATTCCAAAAGTATAAAACAGAAAAAAATCCTTACCAAAGGATGAAGATGTATCAGGCTCCTCACGCTCCTCCCACCCTGTGGTGCAACAGATGTCCCTTTCTCCAAAAATGCACTCAATGGGATCGTAATGTTTCAACAACACACAAGTTGACCTGCTGTGAGGAAAAAACGAGTTAGTACATTTCAAACATGAAAAAGGTCATTTAATGTCAACATGAAAAACCAAAATTCCAAAAGTATAAAACAGAAAAAAATCCTTACCAAAGAAAGAAGATGTATCGGGCTCCTCAGGCTCCTCCCACCCTCTGGTACAACAGATGTCCCTTTCTCCAAAAATGCACTCAATGGGATCGTAATGTTGCAACAACACACAAGTTGACCTGCTGTGAGGAAAAAACGAGTTAGTACATTTCAAACATGAAAAAGGTCATTTAATGTCAACATGAAAAACCAAAATTCCAAAAGTATAAAACAGAAAAAAATCCTTACCAAAGAATAAAGATGTATCAGGCTCCTCACCCTCCTCCCACCCTGTGGTAAAACAGATGTCCCTTTCTATAAAAATGCACGCAATGGGATCGTAATGTTGCAACAACACAGAAGTTGACCTGCTGTGAGGAAAAAACGAGTTAGTACATTTCAAACGTGAAAAAGGTCATTTAATGTCAACATGAAAAACCAAAATTCCAAAAGTATAAAACAGAAAAAAATCCTTACCAAAGAAAGAAGATGTATCGGGCTCCTCACCCTCCTCCCACCCTGAGGTAAAACAGATGTCCCTTTCTATAAAAATGCACGCAATGGGATCGTAATGTTGCAACAACACACAAGTTGACCTGCTGTGAGGAAAAAACGAGTTAGTACATTTCAAACGTGAAAAAGGTCATTTAATGTCAACATGAAAAACCAAAATTCCAAAAGTATAAAACAGAAAAAAATCCTTACCAAAGAAAGAAGATGTATCGGGCTCCTCACCCTCCTCCCACCCTGTGGTGCAACAGATGTCCCTTTCTCCAGAAATGCACTCAATGGGATCGTAATGTTGCAACAACACACAAGTTGACCTGCTGTGAGGAAAAAACGAGTTAGTACATTTCAAACATGAAAAAGGTCATTTAATGTCAACATGAAAGACCAAAATTCCAAAAGTATAAAACAGAAAAAAATCCTTACCAAAGAAAGAAGGTGTATCGGGCTTCTCACACTCCTCCCACCCAGTGGTGCAACAGATGTCCCTTTCTCCAAAAATGCACTCAATGGGATCGTAATGTTGCAACAACACACAAGTTGACCTGCTGTGAGGAAAAAACGAGTTAGTACATTTCAAACATGAAAAAGGTCATTTAATGTCAACATGATAGACCAAAAT
Source organism: Schistocerca piceifrons (assembly GCF_021461385.2). NCBI lineage: Eukaryota > Metazoa > Arthropoda > Insecta > Orthoptera > Acrididae > Schistocerca > Schistocerca piceifrons. Next base: position 7,645,641 of record NC_060147.1, read on the forward strand.
TCCAAAAGTATAAAACAGAAAAAAATCCTTACCAAAGAAAGAAGATGTATCGGGCTCCTCACCCTCCTCCCACCCTGTTGTGCAACAGATGTACCTTTCTCCAAAAATGCACTCAATGGGATCGTAATCTTGCAACAACACACAAGTTAACCTGCTGTGAGGAAAAAACGAGTTAGTACATTTCAAACATGAAAAAGGTCATTTAATGTCAACATGAAAGACCAAAATTCCAAAAGTATAAAACAGAAAAAAATACTTACCAAAGAAAGAAGATGTATCGGGCTCCTCACCCTCCTCCCACCCTGTGGTAAAACAGATGTCCCTTTCTCCAAAAATGCACTCAATTGGATCGTAATCTTGCAACAACACACAAGTTGACCTGCAGTGAGAAAAAAACGAGTTAGTACATTTCAAACATGAAAAAGGTCATTTGATGTCAACATGAAAGACCAAAATTCCAAAAGTATAAAACAGAAGGAAATCCTTACCAAAGAAAGAAGATGTATCGGGCTCCTCACCCTCCTCCCACCCTGTGGTGCAACAGATGTCCCTTTCTCCAAAAATGCACTCAATGGGATCGTAATGTTGCAACAACACACAAGTTGACCTGCTGTGAGGAAAAAACGAGTTAGTACATTTCAAACTTGAAAAAGGTCATTTAATGTCAACATGAAAGACCAAAATTCCAAAAGTATAAAACAGAAAAAAATCCTTACCAAAGAAAGAAGATGTATCGGGCTCCTCACCCTTCTCCCACCCTGTGGTAAAACAGATGTCCCTTTCTATAAAAATTCACTCAATGGGATCGTAATGTTGCAACAACACACAAGTTGACCTGCCGTGAGGAAAAAACGAGTTAGTACATTTCAAACGTGAAAAAGGTCATTTAATGTCAACATGAAAAACCAAAATTCCAAAAGTATAAAACAGAAAAAAATCCTTACCAAAGAAAGAAGATGTATCGGGCTCCTCACCCTCCTCCCACCCTGTGGTAAAACAGATGTCCCTTTCTATAAAAATGCACTCAATGGGATCGTAATGTTGCAACAACACACAAGTTGACCTGCTGTGAGGAAAAAAAGAGTTAGTACATTTCAAACGTGAAAAAGGTCATTTAATGTCAACATGAAAGACCAAAATTCCAAAAGTATAAAACAGAAAAAAGTCCTTACCAAAGAAAGAAGATGTATCGGGCTCCTCACCCTCCTCCCACCCTGTGGTGCAACAGATGTCCCCTTCTCCAAAAATGCACTCAATGGGATCGTAATGTTGCAACAACACACAAGTTGACCTGCTGTGAGGAAAAAACGAAATAGTACATTTCAAACGTGAAAAAGGTCATTTAATGTCAACATGAAAAACCAAAATTCCAAAAGTATAAAACAGAAAAAAATCCTTACCAAAGAAAGAAGATGTATCGGGCTCCTCACCCTCCTCCCACCCTGTGGTAAAACAGATGTCCGTTTCTATAAAAATGCACTCAATGGGATCGTAATGTTGCAACAACACACAAGTTGACCTGCTGTGAGGAAAAAACGAGTTAGTACATTTCAAACATGAAAAAGGTCATTTAATGTCAACATGAAAGACCAAAATTCCAAAAGTATAAAACAGAAAAAAATCCTTACCAAAGAAAGAAGGTGTATCGGGCTGCTCACACTCCTCCCACCCAGTGGTGCAACAGATGTCCCTTTCTCCAAAAATGCACTCAATGGGATCGTAATCTTGCAACAACACACAAGTTTACCTGCTGTGAGGAAAAAACGAGTTAGTACATTTCAAACACGAAAAAGGTCATTTAATGTCAACATGAAAGACCAAAATTCCAAAAGTATAAAACAGAAAAAAATCCTTACCAAAGAAAGAAGATGTATCGGGCTCCTCACCCTCCTCCCACCCTGTGGTAAAACAGATGTCCCTTTCTATAAAAATGCACTCAATGGGATCGTAATGTTGCAACAAAACACAAGTTGACCTGCTGTGAGGAAAAAACGAGTTAGTACATTTCAAACGTGAAAAAGGTCATTTAATGTCAACATGAAAAACCAAAATTCCAAAAGTATAAAACAGAAAAAATCCTTACCAAAGAAAGAAGATGTATCAGGCTCCTCACCCTCCTCCCATCCTGTGGTGCAACAGATGTCCCTTTCTCCAAAAATGCACTCAATGGGATCGTAATGTTGCAACAACACACAAGTTGACCTGCTGTTAGGAAAAAACGAATTAGTACATTTCAAACATGAAAACGGTCATTTAATGTCAACATGAAAGACCAAAATTCCAAAAGTATAAAACAGAAAAAAATCCTTACCAAAGAAAGAAGATATATCGGGCTCCTCACCCTCCTCCCACCCTGTGATGCAACAGATGTCCCTTTCTCCAAAAATGCACTCAATGGGATCGTAATCTTGCAACAACACACAAGTTAACCTGCTGTGAGGAAAAAACGAGTAAGTACATTTCAAACATGAAAAAGGTCATTTAATGTCAACATGAAAGACCAAAATTCCAAAAGTATAAAACAGAAAAAAATACTTACCAAAGAAAGAAGATGTATTGGGCTCCTCACCCTCCTCCCACCCTGTGGTAAAACAGATGTCCCTTTCTCCAAAAATGCACTCAATTGGATCGTAATCTTGCAACAACACACAAGTTGACCTGCTGTGAGAAAAAAACGAGTTAGTACATTTCAAACATGAAAAAGGTCATTTGATGTCAACATGAAAGACCAAAATTCCAAAAGTATAAAACAGAAAAAAATCCTTACCAAAGAAAGAAGATGTATCGGGCTCCTCACCCTCCTCCCACCCTGTGGTGCAACAGATGTCCCTTTCTCCAAAAATGCACTCAATGGGATCGTAATGTTGCAACGACACACAAGTTGGCCTGCTGTGAGGAAAAAACGAGTTAGTACATTTCAAACTTGAAAAAGGTCATTTAATGTCAACATGAAAAACCAAAATTCCAAAAGTATAAAACAGAAAAAAATCCTTACCAAAGAAAGAAGATGTATCGGGCTCCTCACCCTTCTCCCACCCTGTGGTAAAACAGATGTCCCTTTCTATAAAAATGCACTCAATGGGATCGTAATGTTGCAACAACACACAAGTTGACCTGCCGTGAGGAAAAAACGAGTTAGTACATTTCAAACGTGAAAAAGGTCATTTAATGTCAACATGAAAAACCAAAATTCCAAAAGTATAAAACAGAAAAAAATCCTTACCAAAGAATAAAGATGTATCGGGCTCCTCACCCTCCTCCCACCCTGTGGTAAAACAGATGTCCCTTTCTATAAAAATGCACTCAATGGGATCGTAATGTTGCAACAACACACAAGTTGACCTGCTGTGAGGAAAAAAAGAGTTAGTACATTTCAAACGTGAAAAAGGTCATTTAATGTCAACATGAAAGACCAAAATTCCAAAAGTATAAAACAGGAAAATATCCTTACCAAAGAAAGATGATGTATAGGGCTCCTCACCCTCCTCCCACCCTGTGGTGCAACAGATGTCCCTTTCTCCAAAAATGCACTCAATGGGATCGTAATGTTGCAACAACACACAAGTTGACCTGCTGTGAGGAAAAAACGAGTTAGCACATTTCAAACATGAAAAAGGTCATTTAATGTCAACATGAAAAACCAAAATTCCAAAAGTATAAAACAGAAAAAAATCCTTACCAAAGAAAGAAATTGTATCGGGCTCCTCACCCTCCTCCCACCCTGTGGTGCAACAGATGTCCCTTTCTCCAAGAATGCACTCAATGGGATCGTAATCTTGCAACAACACACAAGTTGACCTGCTGTGAGGAAAAAACGAGTTAGTACATTTCAAACATGAAAAAGGTCATTTAATGTCAACATGAAAGACCAAAATTCCAAAAGTATAAAACAGAAAAAAATCCTTACCAAAGAAAGAAGATGTATCGGGCTCCTCACCCTCCTCCCACCCTGTGGTGCAACAGATGTCCCTTTCTCCAAAAATGCACTCAATGGGATCGTAATCTTGCAACAACACACAAGTTGACCTGCTGTGAGGAAAAAACGAGTTAGTACATTTCAAACATGAAAAAGGTCATTTAATGTCAACATGAAAGACCAAAATTCCAAAAGTGTAAAACAGAAAAAAATCCTTACCAAAGAAAGAAGATGTATTGGGCTCCTCACCCTCCTCCCACCGTGTGGTAAAACAGATGTCCCTTTCCATAAAAATGCACTCAATGGGATCGTAATGTTGCAACAACACACAAGTTGACCTGCTGTGAGGAAAAAACGAGTTAGTACATTTCAAACATGAAAAAGGTCATTTAATGTCAACATGAAAAACCAAAATACCAAAAGTATATAACAGAAAAAAATCCTTACCAAAGAAAGAAGATGTATCGGGCTCCTCACCCTACTCCCACCATGTGGTGCAACAGATGTCCCTTTCTCCAAAAATGCACTCAATGGGATCGTAATGTTGCAACAACACACAAGTTGACTTGCTGTGAGGAAAAAACGAGTTAGTACATTTCAAACGTGAAAAAGTCATTTAATGTCAACATGAGAAACCAAAATTCCAAAAGTATAAAACAGAAAAAAATCCTTACCAAAGAAAGAAGATGTATCGGGCTCCTCACCCTCCTCCCGCCCTGTGGTGCAACAGATGTCCCTCTCTCCAAAAATGCACTCAATGGGATCGTAATGTTGCAACAGCACACAAGTTGACCTGCTGTGAGGAAAAAACGGGTTAGTACGTTTCAAACATGAAAAAGGTCATTTAATGTCAACATGAAAAACCAAAATACCAAAAGTATAAAACAGAAAAAAATCCTTACCAAAGAAAGAAGATGTATCGGGCTCCTCACCCTCCTCCCACCCTGTGGTGCAACAGATGTCCCTTTCTCCAAAAATGCACTCAATGGGATCGTAATGTTGCAACAACACACAAGTTGACCTGCTGTGAGGAAAAAACGAGTTAGTACATTTCAAACGTGAAAAAGGTCATTTAATGTCAACATGAAAAACCAAAATTCCAAAAGTATAAAACAGAAAAAAATCCTTACCAAAGAAAGAAGATGTATCGGGCTCCTCACCCTCCACCCACCCTGTGGTGCAACAGATGTCCCTCTCTCCAAAAATGCACTCAATCGGATCGTAATGTTGCAACAACACACAAGTTGACCTGCTGTGAGGAAAAAATGAGTTAGTACATTTCAAACGTGAAAAAGGTCATTTAATGTCAACATGAAAAACCAAAATTCCAAAAGTATAAAACAGAGAAAAATCCTTACCAAAGAAAGAAGATGTATCGGGCTCCTCACGCTTCTCCCACCCTGTGGTGCAACAGATATCCCTCTCTCCAAAAATGCACTCAATGGGATCGTAATGTTGCAACAACACACAAGTTGACCTGCTGTGAGGAAAAAACGAGTTAGTACATTTCAAACATGAAAAAGGTCATTTAATGTCAACAAGAAAAACCAAAATTCCAAAAGTATAAAACAGAAAAAAATCCTTACCAAAGAAAGAAGATGTATCGGGCTCCTCACCCTCCTCCCACCTTGTGGTGCAACAGATGTTCCTCTCTCCAAAAATGCACTCAATGGGATCGTAATGTTGCAACAACACACAAGTTGACCTGCTGTGAGGAAAAAACGAGTTAGAACATTTCAAACGTGAAAAAGGTCATTTAATGTCAACATGAAAAACCAAAATTCCAAAAGTATAAAACAGAAAAAAATCCTTACCAAAGAAAGAACACGTATCGGGCTCCTCATGCTCCTCCCACCCTGTGGTAAAACAGATGTCCCTCACTCCAAAAATGCACTCAATGGGATCATCATGTTGCAACAACACACAAGTTGACCTGCTGTGAGGAAAAAACGAGTTAGTACATTTCAAACGTGAAAAAGGTCATTTAATGTCAAAATGAAAAACCAAAATTCCAAAAGTAAAAAACAGAAAAAATTCTTACCAAAGAAAGAAGATGTATCGGGCTCCTCACGCTCCTCCCACCCTGTGGTACAACAGATGTCCCTTTCTCCAAAAATGCACTCAATGGGATCGTAATATTGCAACCACACGCAAGTTGACCTGCTGTGAGGAAAAAACGAGTTAGTACATTTCAAACGTGAAAAAGGTCATTTAATGTCAACATGAAAAACCAAAATTCCAAAAATATAAAACAGAAAAAATCCTTACCAAAGAAAGAAGATGTATCGGGCTCCTCACCCTCCTCCCACCCTGTGGTGCAACAGATGTCCCTTTCTCCAAAAATGCACTCAATGGGATCGTAATGTTGCAACAACACACAAGTGGACCTGCTGTGAGGAAGAAACGAGTTAGTACATTTCAAACGTGAAAAAGGTCGTTTAATATCAACATGAAAAACCAAAATTCCAAAAGTATAAAACAGAAAAAATCCTTACCAAAGAAAGAAGATGTATCGGGCTCCTCGTGCTCCTCCCACCCTGTGGTGCAACAGATGTCCTTTTCTCCAAAAATGCACTCAATGGGAACGTAATGTTGCAACCACACACAAGTTGACCTGCTGTGAGGAAAAAACGAGTTAGTACATTTCAAACGTGAAAAAGGTCATTTAATGTCAACATGAAAAACCAAAATTCCAAAAGTATAAAACAGAGAAAAATCCTTACCAAAGAAAGAAGATGTATCGGGCTCCTCACCCTCCTCCCACCTTGTGGTGCAACAGATGTCCCTCTCTCCAAAAATGCACACAATGGGATCGTAATGTTGCAACAACACACAAGTTGACCTGCTGTGAGGAAAAAACGAGTTAGAACATTTCAAACACGAAAAAGGTCATTTAATGTCAACATGAAAAACCAAAATTCCAAAAGTATAAAACAAAAAAAAAATCCTTACCAAAGACAGAAGATGTATCGGGCTCCTCATGCTCCTCCCACCCTGTGGTAAAACAGATGTCCCTCTCTCCAAAAATGCACTCAATGGGATCATCATGTTGCAACAACACACAAGTTGACCTGCTGTGAGGAAAAAACGAGTTAGTACATTTCAAACGTGAAAAAGGTCATTTAATGTCAACATGAAAAACCAAAATTCCAAAAGTATAAAACAGAAAAAATTCTTACCAAAGAAAGAAGATGTATCGGGCTCCTCACGCTCCTCCCACCCTGTGGTGCAACAGATGTCCCTTTCTCCAAAAATGCACTCAATGGGATCGTAATGTTGCAACAACACACAAGTTGACGTGCTGTGAGGAAAAAACGAGTTAGTACATTTCAAACGTGAAAAAGGTCATTTAATGTCAACATGAAAAACCAAAATTCCAAATGTATAAAACAGAAAAAAATCCTTACCAAAGAAAGAAGATGTATGGGGCTCCTCATGCTCCTCCCACCCTGTGGTAAAACAGATGTCCCTCTCTCCAAAAATGCACTCAGTGGGATCGTCGTGTTGCAACAACACACAAGTTGACCTGCTGTGAGGAAAAAACGAGTTAGTACATTTCAAACGTGAAAAAGGTCATTTAATGTCAACATGAGAAACCAAAACTCGAAAAGTATAAAACAGAAAAAATTATTACCAAAAAAGAAGATGTATCGGGCTCCTCACGCTCCTCCCACCCTGTGGTGCAACAGATGTCCCTTTCTCCAAAAATGCACTCAATGGGATCGTAATGTTGCAACAACACACAAGTTGACCTGCTGTGAGGAAAAAACGAGTTAGTACATTTCAAACGTGAAAAAGGTCATTTAATGTCAACATGAAAAACCAAAATTCCAAATGTATAAAACAGAAAAAAATCCTTACCAAAGAAAGAAGATATATGGGGCTCCTCATGCTCCTCCCACCCTGTGGTAAAACAGATGTCCCTCTCTCCAAAAATGCACTCAGTGGGATCGTCGTGTTGCAACAACACACAAGTTGACCTGCTGTGAGGAAAAAACGAGTTAGTACATTTCAAACGTGAAAAAGGTCATTTAATGTCAACATGAGAATCCAAAACTCCAAAAGTATAAAACAGAAAAAATTATTACCAAAGAAAGAAGATGTATCGGGCTCCTCACGCTCCTCCCACCCTGTGGTGCAACAGATGTCCCTCTCTCCAAAAATGCACTCAATGGGATCGTAATGTTGCAACAACACACAAGTTGACCTGCTGTGAGGAAAAAACGAGTTAGTACATTTCAAACGTGAAAAAGGTCATTTAATGTCAACATGAAAAACCAAAATTCCAAAAATATAAAACAGAAAAAATCCTTACCAAAGAAAGAAGATGTATCGGGCTCCTCACCCTCCTCCCACCCTGTGGTGCAACAGATGTCCCTTTCTCCAAAAATGCACTCAATGGGATCGTAATGTTGCAACAACACACAAGTGGACCTGCTGTGAGGAAGAAACGAGTTAGTACATTTCAAACGTGAAAAAGGTCGTTTAATATCAACATGAAAAACCAAAATTCCAAAAGTATAAAACAGAAAAAATTCTTACCAAAGAAAGAAGATGTATCGGGCTCCTCATGCTCCTCCTACCCTGTGGTGCAACAGATGTCCTTTTCTCCAAAAATGCACTCAATGGGATCGTAATGTTGCAACCACACACAAGTTGACCTGCTGTGAGGAAAAAACGAGTTAGTACATTTCAAACGTGAAAAAGGTCATTTAATGTCAACATGAAAAACCAAAATTCCAAAAGTATAAAACAGAAAAAATCCTTACCAAAGAAAGATGATGTATCGGGCTCCTCACCCTCCTCCCACCCTGTGGTGCAACAGATGTCCCTCTCTCCAAAAATGCACTCAATGGGATCGTAATGTTGCAACAACACACAAGTTGACCTGCTGCGAGGAAAAAACGAGTTAGAACATTTCAAACGTGAAAAAGGTCATTTAATGTCAACATGAAAAACCAAAATTCCAAAAGTATAAAACAGAAAAAAATCCTTGCCAAAGAAAGAAGATGTATCGGGCTCTTCATGCTCCTCCCACTCTGTGGTAAAACAGATGTCCCTCTCTCCAAAAATGCACTCAATGGGATCGTCATGTTGCAACAACACACAAGTTGACCTGCTGTGAGCAACAACGAGTTAGTACATTTCAAACGTGAAAAAGGTCACTTAATGTCAACATGAAAAACCAAAATTCCAAAAGTATAAAACAGAAAAAATCCTTACCAAAGAAAGAAGATGTATCGGGCTCCTCACCCTCCTCCCACCCTGTGGTGCAACAGATGTCCCTTTCTCCAAAAATGCACTCAATGGGATCGTAATGTTGCAACAACACACAAGTTGACCTGCTGTGAGGAAAAAACGAGTTAGTACATTTCAAACGTGAAAAAGGTCATTTAATGTCAACATGAAAAACCAAAATTCCAAAAAGTATAAAACAGAAAAATCCTTACCAAAGAAAGAAGATGTATCGGGCTCCTCACGCTCCTCTCACCCTGTGGTGCAACAGATGTCCCTTTCTCCAAAAATGCTTTCAATGGGATCGTAATGTTGCAATAACACACAAGTTGACCTGCTGTGAGGAAAAAATGAGTTAGTACATTTCAAACGTGAAAAAGGTCATTTAATGTCAACATGAAAAACCAAAATTCCAAAAGTATAAAACAGAAAAATCCTTACCAAAGAAAGATGATGTATCGGGCTCCTCACCCTCCTCCCACCCTGTGGTGCAACAGATGTCCCTTTCTCCAAAAATGCACTCAATGGGATCGTAATGTTGCAACAACACACAAGTTGACCTGCTGTGAGGAAAAAACGAGTTAGTACATTTCAAACATGAAAAAGGTCATTTAATGTCAACATGAAAAACCAAAATTCCAAAAGTATAAAACAGAAAAAATCCTTACCAATGAAAGAAGATGTATCGGGCTCCTCACGCTCCTCCCACCCTGTGGTGCAACAGATGCCCCTTTCTCCAAAAATGCACTCAGTGGGATCGTCGTGTTGCAACAACACACAAGTTGACCTGCTGTGAGGAAAAAACGAGTTAGTACATTTCAAACGTGAAAAAGGTCATTTAATGTCAACATGAAAAACCAAAATTCCAAAAGTATAAAACAGAAAAAATCCTTACCAAAGAAAGAAGATGTATCGGGCTCCTCACGCTCCTCTCACCCTGTGGTGCAACAGATGTCCCTTTCTCCAAAAATGCACTCAATGGGATCGTAATGTTGCAATAACACACAAGTTGACCTGCTGTGAGGAAAAAATGAGTTAGTACATTTCAAACGTGAAAAAGGTCACTTAATGTCAACATGAAAAACCAAAATTCCAAAAGTATAAAACAGAAAAAATCCTTACCAAAGAAAGAAGATGTATCGGGCTCCTCACCCTCCTCCCACCCTGTGGTGCAACAGATGTCCCTTTCTCCAAAAATGCACTCAGTGGGATCGTCGTGTTGCAACAACACACAAGTTGACCTGCTGTGAGGAAAAAACGAGTTAGTACATTTCAAACGTGAAAAAGGTCATTTAATGTCAACATGAAAAACCAAAATTCCAAAAGTATAAAACAAAAAAAATCCTTACCAAAGAAAGAAGATGTATCGGGCTCCTCACGCTCCTCTCACCCTGTGGTGCAACAGATGTCCCTTTCTCCAAAAATGCACTCAATGGGATCGTAATGTTGCAATAACACACAAGTTGACCTGCTGTGAGGAAAAAATGAGTTAGTACATTTCAAACGTGAAAAAGGTCATTTAATGTCAACATGAAAAACCAAAATTCCAAAAGTATAAAACAGAAAAATCCTTACCAAAGAAAGATGATGTATCGGGCTCCTCACCCTCCTCCCACCCTGTGGTGCAACAGATGTCCCTTTCTCGAAAATGCACTCAATGGGATCGTAATGTTGCAACAACACACAAGTTGACCTGCTGTGAGGAAAAAACGAGTTAGTACATTTCAAACGTGAAAAAGGTCATTTAATGTCAACATGAAAAACCAAAATTCCAAAAGTATAAAACAGAAAAAATCCTTACCAAAGAAAGAAGATGTATCGGGCTCCTCACCCTTATCCCACCCTGTGGTGCAACAGATGTCCCTTTCTCGAAAATGCACTCAATGGGATCGTAATGTGGCAACAACACACAAGTTGACCTGCTGTGAGGAAAAAACGAGTTAGTACATTTCAAACGTGAAAAATGTCATTTAATGTCAACATGAAGAACCAAAATTCCAAACGTATAAAACAGGATAAATCCTTACCAAAGAAAGAAGATGTATCGGGCTCCTCACGCTCCTCCCACCCTGTGGTGCAACAGATGTCCCTTTCTCCAAAAATGCACTCAATGGGATCGTAATGTTGCAACAACACACAAGTTGACTTGCTGTGAGGAAAAAACTGATTAGTACATCTCAAACGTGAAAAAGGTCATTTAATGTCAACATGAAAAACCAAAATTCCAAAAGTATAAAACAGAAAAAATCCTTACCAAAGAAAGAAGATGTATCGGGCTCCTCACCCTCCTCCCACCCTGTGGTGCAACAGATGTCCCTTTCTCGAAAATGCACTCAATGGGATCGTAATGTTGCAACAACACACAAGTTGACCTGCTGTGAGGAAAAAACGAGTTAGTACATTTCAAACGTGAAAAAGGTCATTTAATGTCAACATGAAGAACCAAAATTCCAAAAGTATAAAACAGGAAAAATCCTTACCAAAGAAAGAAGATGTATCGGGCTCCTTACGCTCCTCCCATCCTGTGGTGCAACAGATGTCCCTTTCTCCAAAAATGCACTCAATGGGATCGTAATGTTGCAACAACACACAAGTTGACCTGCTGTGAGGAAAAAACGAGTTAGTACATTTCAAACGTGAAAAAGGTCATTTAATGTCAACATGAAAAACCAAAATTCCAAAAGTATAAAACAGAAAAAATCCTTACCAAAGAAAGAAGATGTATCGGGCTCCTCACGCTCCTCTCACCCTGTGGTGCAACAGATGTCCCTTTCTCCAAAAATGCATTCAATGGGATCGTAATGTTGCAATAACACACAAGTTGACCTGCTGTGAGGAAAAAATGAGTTAGTACATTTCAAACGTGAAAAAGGTCATTTAATGTCAACATGAAAAACCAAAATTCCAAAAGTATAAAACAGAAAAATCCTTACCAAAGAAAGATGATGCATCGGGCTCCTCACCCTCCTCCCACCCTGTGGTGCAACAGATGTCCCTTTCTCGAAAATGCACTCAATGGGATCGTAATGTTGCAACAACACACAAGTTGACCTGCTGTGAGGAAAAAACGAGTTAGTACATTTCAAACGTGAAAAAGGTCATTTAATGTCAACATGAAAAACCAAAATTCCAAAAGTATAAAACAGAAAAAATCCTTACCAAAGAAAGAAGATGTATCGGGCTCCTCACCCTCCTCCCACCCTGTGGTGCAACAGATGTCCCTTTCTCGAAAATGCACTCAATGGGATCGTAATGTTGCAACAACACACAAGTTGACCTGCTGTGAGGAAAAAACGAGTTAGTACATTTCAAACGTGAAAAAGGTCATTTAATGTCAACATGGAAAACCAAAATTCCAAAAGTATAAAACAGGATAAATCCTTACCAAAGAAAGAAGATGTATCGGGCTCCTCACGCTCCTCCCACCCTGTGGTGCAACAGATGTCCCTTTCTCCAAAAATGCACTCAATGGGATCGTAATGTTGCAACAACACACAAGTTGACCTGCTGTGAGGAAAAAACGAGTTAGTACATCTCAAACGTGAAAAAGGTCATTTAATGTCAACATGAAAAACCAAAATTCCAAAAGTATAAAACAGAAAAAATCCTTACCAAAGAAAGAAGATGTATCGGGCTCCTCACCCTCCTCCCACCCTGTGGTGCAACAGATGTCCCTTTCTCGAAAATGCACTCAATGGGATCGTAATGTTGCAACAACACACAAGTTGACCTGCTGTGAGGAAAAAACGAGTTAGTACATTTCAAACGTGAAAAAGGTCATTTAATGTCAACATAAAGAACCAAAATTCCAAAAGTATAAAACAGGAAAAATCCTTACCAAAGAAAGAAGATGTATCGGGCTCCTCACGCTCCTCCCACCCTGTGGTGCAACAGATGTCCCTTTCTCCAAAAATGCACTCAATGGGATCGTAATGTTGCAACAACACACAAGTTGACCTGCTGTGAGGAAAAAACGAGTTAGTACATTTCAAACGTGAAAAAGGTCATTTAATGTCAACATGAAAAACCAAAATTCCAAAAGTATAAAACAGAAAAAATCCTTACCAAAGAAAGAAGATGTATCGGGCTCCTCACCCTCCTCCCACCCTGTGGTGCAACAGATGTCCCTTTCTCGAAAATGCACTCAATGGGATCGTAATGTTGCAACAACACACAAGTTGACCTGCTGTGAGGAAAAAACGAGTTAGTACATTTCAAACGTGAAAAAGGACATTTAATGTCAACATGAAGAACCAAAATTCCAAAAGTATAAAACAGGAAAAATCCTTACCAAAGAAAGAAGATGTATCGGGCTCCTCACGCTCCTCCCACCCTGTGGTGCAACAGATGTCCCTTTCTCCAAAATTGCACTCAATGGGATCGTAATGTTGCAACAACACACAAGTTGACCTGCTGTGAGGAAAAAACGAGTTAGTACATCTCAAACGTGAAAAAGGTCATTTAATGTCAACATGAAAAACCAAAATTCCAAAAGTATAAAACAGAAAAAATCCTTACCAAAGAAAGAAGATGTATCGGGCTCCTCACGCTCCTCTCACCCTGTGGTGCAACAGATGTCCCTTTCTCCAAAAATGCACTCAATGGGATCGTAATGTTGCAATAACACACAAGTTGACCTGCTGTGAGGAAAAAATGAGTTAGTACATTTCAAACGTGAAAAAGGTCATTTAATGTCAACATGAAAAACCAAAATTCCAAAAGTATAAAACAGAAAAATCCTTACCAAAGAAAGATGATGTATCGGGCTCCTCACCCTCCTCCCACCCTGTGGTGCAACAGTTGTCCCTTTCTCGAAAATGCACTCAATGGGATCGTAATGTTGCAACAACACACAAGTTGACCTGCTGTGAGGAAAAAACGAGTTAGTACATTTCAAACGTGAAAAAGGTCATTTAATGTCAACATGAAAAACCAAAATTCCAAAAGTATAAAACAGAAAAAATCCTTACCAAAGAAAGAAGATGTATCGGGCTCCTCACCCTCCTCCCACCCTGTAGTGCAACAGATGTCCCTTTCTCGAAAATGCACTCAATGGGATCGTAATGTTGCAACAACACACAAGTTGACCTGCTGTGAGGAAAAAACGAGTTAGTACATTTCAAACGTGAAAAAGGTCATTTAATGTCAACATGAAGAACCAAAATTCCAAAAGTATAAAACAGGATAAATCCTTACCAAAGAAAGAAGATGTATCGGGCTCCTCACGCTCCTCCCACCCTGTGGTGCAACAGATGTCCCTTTCTCCAAAAATGCACTCAATGGGATCGTAATGTTGCAACAACACACAAGTTGACCTGCTGTGAGGAAAAAACGAGTTAGTACATCTCAAACGTGAAAAAGGTCATTTAATGTCAACATGAAAAACCAAAATTCCAAAAGTATAAAACAGAAAAAATCCTTACCAAAGAAAGAAGATGTATCGGGCTCCTCACCCTCCTCCCACCCTGTGGTGCAACAGATGTCCCTTTCTCGAAAATGCACTCAATGGGATCGTAATGTTGCAACAACACACAAGTTGACCTGCTGTGAGGAAAAAACGAGTTAGTACATTTCAAACGTGAAAAAGGTCACTTAATGTCAACATGAAAAACCAAAATTCCAAAAGTATAAAACAGAAAAAATCCTTACCAAAGAAAGAAGATGTATCGGGCTCCTCACGCTCCTCCCACCCTGTAGTGCAACAGATGTCCCTTTCTCCAAAATTGCACTCAATGGGATCGTAATGTTGCAACAACACACAAGTTGACCTGCTGTGAGGAAAAAACGAGTTAGTACATTTCAAACGTGAAAAAGGTCATTTAATGTCAACATGAAAAACCAAAATTCCAAAAGTATAAAACAGAAAAAAATCCTTACCAAAGAAAGAAGATGTATCGGGCTCCTCACGCTCCTCCCATCCTGTGGTGCAACAGATGTCGCTTTCTCCAAAAATGCACTCAATGGGATCGTAATGTTGCAACAACACACAAGTTGACCTGCTGTGAGGAAAAAACGAGTTAGTACATTTCAAACGTGAAAAAGGTCATTTAATGTCAACATGAAAAACCAAAATTCCAAAAGTATAAAACAGAAAAAATTCCTTACCAAAGAAAGAAGATGTATCGGGCTCCTCACCCTCCTCCCACCCTGTGGCGCAACAGATGTCCCTCTCTCCAAAAATGCACTCAATGGGATCGTAATGTTGCAACCACACACAAGTTGACCTGCTGTGAGGAAAAAACGAGTTAGTACATCTCAAACGTGAAAAAGGTCATTTAATGTCAACATGAAAAACCAAAATTCCAAAAGTATAAAACAGAAAAAAATCCTTACCGAAGAAAGAAGATGTATCGGGCTCCTCACCCTCCTCCCACCCTGTGGTAAAACAGATGTCCCTTTCTCCAGAAATGCACTCAATGGGATCGTATGTTGCAACCACACACAAGTTGACCTGCTGTGAGGAAATAACGAGTTAGTACATTTCAAACGTGAAAAAGGTCATTTAATGTCAACATGAAAAACCAAAATTCCAAAAGTATAAACACAAAAAAATCCTTACCAAAGAAAGAAGATGTATCGGGCTCCTCACCCACCTCCCACCCTGTGGTGCAACAGATGTCCCTTTCTCCAAAAACGCACTCAATGGGATCGTAATGTTGCAACCACACACAAGTTGACCTGCTGTGAGGAAAAAACGAGTTAGTACATTTCAAACGTGAAAAAGGTCATTTAACGTCAACATGAAAACCCAAAATTCCAAAAGTATAAAACAGAAAAAAATCCTTACCAAAGAAAGAAGATGTATCGGGCTCCTCACCCTCCTCCCACCCTGTGGTGCAACAGATGTCCTTTCTCCAAAAATGCACTCAATGGGATCGTAATGTTGCAACCACACACAAGTTGACCTGCTGTGAGGAAAAAACGAGTTAGTACATTTCAAACGTGAAAAAGGTCATTTAATGTCAACATGAAAAACCAAAATTCCAAAAGTATAAAACAGAAAAAAATCCTTACCAAAGAAAGAAGATGTATCGGGCTCCTCACCCTCCTCCCACCCTGTGGTGCAACAGATGTCCCTTTCTCCAAAAATGCACTCAATGGGATCGTAATGTTGCAACCACACACAAGTTGACCTGCTGTGAGGAAAAAACGAGTTAGTACATTTCAAACATGAAAAAGGTCATTTAATGTCAACATGAAAAACCAAATTCCAAAAGTATAAAACAGAAAAAAATCCTTACCAAAGAAAGGAAATGTATCGTGCTCTGTACCCTCCTCCCGCCCTGTGGGGCAACAGATGTCCCTTTCTCCAAAAATGCACTCAATGGGTTCGTAATGGAGCAACCACACACAAGTTGACCTGCTGTGAGGAAAAAACGAGTTAGTACATTTCAAACGTGAAAAAGGTCATTTAATGTCAACATGAAAAACCAAAATTCCAAAAGTATAAAACAGAAAAAAATCCTTACCAAAGAAAGAAAATGTATCGGGCTCCTCACGCTCCTCCCACCCTGTGGTGCAACAGATGTCCCTTTCTCCAAAAATGCACTCAATGGGATCGTAATGTTGCAACCACACATAAGTTGACCTGCTGTGAGGAAAAAACGAGTTAGTACATTTCAAACGTGAAAAAGGTCATTTAATGTCAACATGGAAAACCAAAATTCCAAAAGTATAAAACAGAAAAAATCCTTACCAAAGATAGAAGATGTATCGGGCTCCTCACGCTCCTCCCACCCTGTGGTGCAACAGATGTCCCTTTCTCCAAAAATGCACTCAATGGGATCGTAATGTTGCAACCACACACAAGTTGACCTGCTGTGAGGAAAAAACGAGTTAGTACATTTCAGACATGAAAAAGGTCATTTAATGTCAACATGAAAAACCAAATTCCAAAAGTATAAAACAGAAAAAAATCCTTACCAAAGAAAGGAAATGTATCGTGCTCTGCACCATCCTCCCGCCCTGTGGGGCAACAGATGTCCCTTTCTCCAAAAATGCACTCAATGGGTTCGTAATGTTGCAACAACACACAAGTTGACCTGCTGTGAGGAAAAAACGAGTTAGTACATTTCAAACGTGAAAAAGGTCATTTAATGTCAACATGAAAAACCAAAATTCCAAAAGTATAAAACAGAAAAAAATCCTTACCAAAGAAAGAAGATGTATCGGGCTCCTCATCCTCCTCCCACCCTGTGGTAAAACAGATGCCCCTTTCTCCAAAAATGCACTCAATGGGATCGTAATGTTGCAACAACACACAAGTTGACCTGCTGTGAGGAAAAAACGAGTTAGTACATTTCAAACGTGAAAAAGGTCATTTAATGTCAACATGAAAAACCAAAATTCCAAAAGTATAAAACAGAAAAAAATCCTTACCAAAGAAAGAAGATGTATCGGGCTCCTCACGCTCCTCCCACCCTGTGGTGCAACAGATGTCCCTTTCTCCAAAAATGCACTCAATGGGATCGTAATGTTGCAACCACACACAAGTTGACCTGCTGTGAGGAAAAAACGAGTTAGTACATTTCAAATGTGAAAAACGTCAATTAATGCCAACATGGAAAACCAAAATACCAAAAGTATAAAACAGAAAAAAATCCCTACCAAAGAAAGAAGATGTATCGGGCTCCTCACGCTCCTCCCATCCTGTGGTGCAACAGATGTCCCTTTCTCCAAAAATGCACTCAATGGGATCGTAATGTTGCAACCACACACAAGTTGACCTGCTGTGAGGAAAAAACGAGTTAGTACATTTCAAACGTGAAAAAGGTCATTTAATGTCAACATGAAAAACCAAAATTCCAAAAGTATAAAACAGAAAAAAATCCTTACCAAAGAAAGAAGATGTATCGGGCTCCTCACCCTCCTCCCACCCTGTGGTGCAACAGATGTCACTTTTTCCAAAAATGCACTCAATGGGATCGTAATGTTGCAACCACACACAAGTTGACCTGCTGTGAGGAAAAAACGAGTTAGTACATTTCAAACGTGAAAAAGGTCATTTAATGTCAACATGAAAAACCAAAATTCCAAAAGTATAAAACAGAAAAAAATCCTTACCAAAGAAAGAAGATGTATCGGGCTCCTCACGCTCCTCCCATCCTGTGGTGCAACAGATGTCCCTTTCTCCAAAAATGCACTCAATGGGATCGTAATGTTGCAACCACACACAAGTTGACCTGCTGTGAGGAAAAAACGAGTTAGTACATTTCAAACGTGAAAAAGGTCATTTAATGTCAACATGAAAAACCAAAATTCCAAAAGTATAAAACAGAAAAAAATCCTTACCAAAGAAAGAAGATGTATCGGGCTCCTCACGCTCCTCCCACCCTGTGGTGCAACAGATGTCCCTTTCTCCAAAAATGCACTCAATGGGATCGTAATATTGCAACCACACACAAGTTGACCTGCTGTGAGGAAAAAACGAGTTAGTACATTTCAAACGTGAAGAAGGTCATTTAATGTCAACATGAAAAACCAAATTCCAAAAGTATGAAACAGAAAAAACCCTTACCAAAGAAAGGAAATGTATCGTGCTCTGCACCCTCCTCCCGCCCTGTGAGGCAACAGATGTCCCTTTCTCCAAAAATGCACTCAATGGGTTCGTAATGTTGCAACAACACACAAGTTGACCTGCTGTGAGGAAAAAACGAGTTAGTACATTTCAAACGTGAAAAAGGTCATTTAATGTCAACATGAAAAACCAAAATTCCAAAAGTATAAAACAGAAAAAAATCCTTACCAAAGAAAGAAGATGTATCGGGCTCCTCACCCTCCTCCCACCCTGTGGTGCAACAGATGTCACTTTCTCCAAAAATGCACTCAATGGGATCGTAATGTTGCAACCACACACAAGTTGACCTGCTGTGAGGAAAAAACGAGTTAGTACATTTCAAACATAAAAAGGGTCATTTAATGTCAACATGAAAAACCAAATTCCAAAAGTATAAAACAGAAAAAAATCCTTACCAAAGAAAGGAAATGTATCGGGCTCCTCACGCTCCTCCCACCCTGTGGTGCAACAGATGTCCCTTTCTCCAAAAATGCACTCAATGGGTTCGTAATGTTGCAACAACACACAAGTTGACCTGCTGTGAGGAAAAAACGAGTTAGTACATTTCAAACGTGAAAAAGGTCATTCAATGTCAACATGGAAAACAAAATTCCAAAAGTATAAAACAGAAAAAAATCCTTACCAAAGAAAGAAGATGTATCGGGCTCCTCACGCTCCTCCCACCCTGTGGTGCAACAGATGTCCCTTTCTCCAAAAATGCACTCAATGGGATCGTAATATTGCAACCACACACAAGTTGACCTGCTGTGAGGAAAAAACGAGTTAGAACATTTCAAACGTGAAAAAGGTCATTTAATGTCAACATGAAAAACCAAATTCCAAAAGTATAAAACAGAAAAAAATTCTTACCAAAGAAAGGAAATGTATCGTGCTCTGCACCCTCCTCCCGCCCTGTGAGGCAACAGATGTCCCTTTCTCCAAAAATGCACTCAATGGGTTCGTAATGTTGCAACAACACACAAGTTGACCTGCTGTGAGGAAAAAACGAGTTAGTACATTTCAAACGTGAAAAAGGTCATTTAATGTCAACATGAAAAACCAAAATTCCAAAAGTATAAAACAGAAAAAAATCCTTACCAAAGAAAGAAGATGTATCGGGCTCCTCACCCTATTCCCACCCTGTGGTGCAACAGATGTCCCTTTCTCCAAAAATGCACTCAATGGGATCGTAATGTTGCAATAACACACAAGTTGACCTGCTGTGAGGAAAAAACGAGTTAGTACATTTCAAACGTGAAAAAGGTCATTTAATATCAACATGAAAAACCAAAATTCCAAAAGTATAAAACAGAAAAAAATCCTTACCAAAGAAAGAAGATGTATCGGGCTCCTCACGCTCCACCCACCCTGTGGTGCAACAGATGGCCCTTTCTCCAAAAATGCACTCAATGGGATCGTAATGTTGCAACCACACACAAGTTGACCTGCTGTGAGAAAAAAACGAGTTAGTACATTTCAAACGTGAAAAAGGTCATTTAATGTCAACATGGAAAACCAAAATTCCAAAAGTATAAAACAGAAAAAAATCCTTACCAAAGAAAGATGATGTATCGGGCTCCTCACGCTCCTCCCACCCTGTGGTGCAACAGATGTCCGTTTCTCCAAAAATGCACTCAATGGGATCGTAATGTTGCAACCACACACAAGTTGACCTGCTGTGAGGAAAAAACGAGTTAGTACATTTCAGACATGAAAAAGGTCATTTAATGTCAACATGAAAAACCAAATTCCTAAAGTATAAAACAGAAAAAAATCCTTACCAAAGAAAGGAAATGTATCATGGTCTGCACCCTCCTCCCGCCCTGTGGGGCAACAGATGTCCCTTTCTCCAAAAATGCACTCAATGGGTTCGTAATGTTGCAACAACACACAAGTTGACCTGCTGTGAGGAAAAAACGAGTTAGTACATTTCAAACGTGAAAAAGGTCATTTAATGTCAACATGAAAAACCAAAATTCCAAAAGTATAAAACAGGATAAATCCTTACCAAAGACAGAAGATGTATCGGGCTCCTCACCCTCCTCCCACCCTGTGGTGCAACAGATGTCCCTTTCTCCAAAAATGCACTCAATGGGATCGTAATGTTGCAACAACACACAAGTTGACCTGCTGTGAGGAAAAAACGAGTTAGTACATTTCAAACGTGAAAAAGGTCATTTAATGTCATCATGAAAAACCTAAATTCCAAAAGTATAAAACACAAAAAAATCCTCACCAAAGAAAGAAGATGTATCGGGATCCTCACGCTCCTCCCACCCTGTGGTGCAACAGATGTCCCTTTCTCCAAAAATGCACTCAATGGGATCGTAATGTTGCAACAACACACAAGTTGACCTGCTGTGAGGAAAAAACGAGTTAGTACATTTCAAACGTGAAAAAGGTCATTTAATGTCAACATGGAAAACCAAAATTCCAAAAGTATAAAACAGGAAAAAATCCTTACCAAAGAAAGAAGATGTATCGGGCTCCTCACGCTCCTCCCATCCTGTGGTGCAACAGATGTCCCTTTCTCCAAAAATGCACTCAATGGGATCGTAATGTTGCAACAACACACAAGTTGACCTGCTGTGAGGAAAAAACGAGTTAGTACATTTCAAACGTGAAAAAGGTCATTTAATGTCAACATGAAAAACCAAAATTCCAAAAGTATAAAACAGAAAAAAATCCTTACCGAAGAAAGAAGATGTATCGGGCTCCTCACCCTCCTCCCACCCTGTGGCGCAACAGATGTCCCTTTCTCCAAAAATGCACTCAATGGGATCGTAATGTTGCAACCGCACACAAGTTGACCTGCTGTGAGGAAAAAACGAGTTAGTACATTTCAAACGTGAAAAAGGTCATTTAATGTCAACATAAAAAACCAAAATTCCAAAAGTATAAAACAGAAAAAAATCCTTACCAAAGAAAGAAGATGTATCGGGCTCCTCACCCTCCTCCCACCCTGTGGTGCAACAGATGTGCCTTTCTCCAAAAATGCACTCAATGGGATCGTAATGTTGCAACCACACACAAGTTGACCTGCTGTGAGGGAAAAACGAGTTAGTACATTTCAAACGTGAAAAAGGTCATTTAATGTCAACATGAAAAACCAAATTTCCAAAAGTATAAAACAGAAAAAAATCCTTACCAAAGAAAGAAGATGTATCGGGCTCCTCACGCTCCTCCCACCCTGTGGTGCAACAGATGTCCCTTTCTCCAAAAATGCACTCAATGGGATCGTAATGTTGCAACCACACACAAGTTGACCTGCTGTGAGGAAAAAACGAGTTAGTACATTTCAAACGTGAAAAAGGTCATTTAATGTCAACATGAAAAACCAAAATTCCAAAAGTATAAAACAGAAAAAAATCCTTACCAAAGAAAGAAGATGTATCGGGCTCCTCACCCTCCTCCCACCCTGTGGTGCAACAGATGTCCCTTTCTCCAAAAATGCACTCAATGGGATCGTAATGTTGCAACAACACACAAGTTGACCTGCTGTGAGGAAAAAACGAGTTAGTACATTTCAAACGTGAAAAAGGTCATTTAATGTCAACATGAAAAACCAAAATTCCAAAAGTATAAAACAGAAAAAAATCCTAACCAAAGAAAGAAGATATATCGGGCTCCTCACGCTCCTCCCACCCTGTGGTGCAACAGATGTCCCTTTCTCCAAAAATGCACTCAATGGGATCGTAATGTTGCAACCACACACAAGTTGACCTGCTGTGAGGAAAAAACGAGTTAGTACATTTCAAACGTGGAAAAGGTCATTTAATGTCAACATGGAGAACCAAAATTCCAAACGTATAAAACAGAAAAAAATCCTTACCAAAGAAAGAAGATGTAACGGGCTCCTCACCCTCCTCCCACCCTGTGGTGCAACAGATGTCCCTTTCTCCAAAAATGCACTCAATGGGATCGTAATGTTGCAACCACACACAAGTTGACCTGCTGTGAGGAAAAAACGAGTTAGTACATTTCAAACATGAAAAAGGTCATTTAATGCAACATGAAAAACCAAAATTCCAAAAGTATAAAACAGAAAAAAATCCTTACCAAAGAAAGAAGATGTATCGGGCTCCTCACCCTCCTCCCACCCTGTGGTAAAACAGATGTCCCTTTCTCCAGAAATGCACTCAATGGAATCTTAATGTTGCAACCACACACAAGTTGACCTGCTGTGAGGAAAAAACGAGTTAGTACATTTCAAACGTGAAAAAGGTCATTTAATGTCAACATGGAAAACCAAAATTCCAAAAGTATAAAACAGAAAAAAATCCTTACCAAAGAAAGGAAATGTATCGTCTCTGTACCCTCCTCCCGCCCTGTGGGGCAACAGATGTCCCTTTCTCCAAAAATGCACTCAATGTGTTCGTAATGTTCCAACAACACACAAGTTGACCTGCTGTGAGGAAAAAACGAGTTAGTACATTTGAAACGTGAAAAAGGTCATTTAATGTCAACATGGAAAACCAAAATTCCAAAAGTATAAAACAGAAAAAAATCCTTACCAAAGAAAGAAGATGTATCGGGCTCCTCACGCTCCTCCCACCCTGTGGTGCAACAGATGTCCCTTTCTCCAAAAATGCACTCAATGGGATCGTAATGTTGCAACCACACACAAGTTGACCTGCTGTGAGGAAAAAACGAGTTAGTACATTTCAAACGTGAAAAAGGTCATTTAATGTCAACATGAAAAACCAAATTCCAAAAGTATAAAACAGAAAAAAATCCTTACCAAAGAAAGGAAATGTATCGTGCTCTGCACCCTCCTCCCGCCCTGTGGGGCAACAGATGTCCCTTTCTCCAAAAATGCACTCAATGGGTTCGTAATGTTGTAACAACACACAAGTTGACCTGCTGTGAGGAAAAAACGAGTTAGTACATTTCAAACGTGAAAACGGTCATTTAATGTCAACATGAAAAACCAAAATTCCAAAAGTATAAAACAGAAAAAAATCCGTACCAAAGAAATAAGATGTATTGGGCTCCTCACCCTCCTCCCACCCTGTGGTAAAACAGATGTCCCTTTCTCCAAAAATGCACTAAATGGGATCGTAATATTGCAACCACACACAAGTTGACCTGCTGTGAGGAAAAAACGAGTTAGTACATTTCAAACGAGAAAAAGGTCATTTAATGTCAACATGAAAAACCAAATTCCCAAAGTATAAAACAGAAAAAAATCCTTACCAAAGAAAGGAAATGTATCGTGCTCTGCACCCTCCTCCCGCCCTGTGGGGCAACAGATGTCCCTTTCTCCAAAAATGCACTCAATGTGTTCGTAATGTTGTAACAACACACAAGTTGACCCGCTGTGAGGAAAAAACGACTTAGTACATTTCAAACGTGAAAAAGGTCATTTAATGTCAACATGAAAAACCAAAATTCCAAAAGTATAAAACAGAAAAAAATCCTTACCAAAGAAAGAAGATGTATCGGGCTTCTCACCCTCCTCCCACCCTGTGGTGCAACAGATGTCCCTTTCTCCAAAAATGCACTCAATGGGATCGTAATGTTGCAACAACACACAAGTTGACCTGCTGTGAGGAAAAAACGAGTTAGTACATTTCAAACATGAAAAAGGTCATTTAATGTCAACATGAAAAACCAAATTCCAAAAGTATAAAACAGAACAAAATCCTTACCAAAGAAAGGAAATGTATCGTGCTCTGCACCCTCCTCCCGCCCTGTGGGGCAACAGATGTCCCTTTCTCCAAAAATGCACTCAATGGGTTCGTAATGTTGCAACAACACACAAGTTGACCTGCTGTGAGGAAAAAACGAGATAGTACATTTCAAACGTGAAAAAGGTCATTTAATGTCAACATG
Organism: Schistocerca piceifrons; assembly: GCF_021461385.2. NCBI lineage: Eukaryota > Metazoa > Arthropoda > Insecta > Orthoptera > Acrididae > Schistocerca > Schistocerca piceifrons. The sequence goes on from NC_060147.1 coordinate 7,670,183, forward strand.
AAAAACCAAAATTCCAAAAGTAAAAAACAGAAAAAAATCCTTACCAAAGAAAGAAGATGTATCGGGCTCCTCACCCTCCTCCCACCCTGTGGTGCAACAGATGTCCCTTTCTCCAAAAATGCACTCAATGGGATCGTAATGTTGCAACAACACACAAGTTGACCTGCTGTGAGGAAAAAACGAGTTAGTACATTTCAAACGTGAAAAAGGTCATTTAATGTCAACATGAAAAACCAAAATTCCAAAAGTATAAAACAGAAAAAAATCCTTACCAAAGAAAGAAGATGTATCGGGCTCCTCACCCTCCTCCCACCCTGTGGGAAAACAGATGTCCCTTTCTCCAAAAATGCACTCAATGGGATCGTAATGTTGCAACCACACACAAGTTGACCTGGTGTGAGAAAAAAACGAGTTAGTACATTTCAAACGTGAAAAAGGTCATTTAATGTCAACATGGAAAACCAAAATTCCAAAAGTATAAAACAGAAAAAAATCCTTACCAAAGAAAGGAAATGTATCGTACTCTGTACCCTCCTCCCGCCCTGTGGGGCAACAGATGTCCCTTTCTCCAAAAATGCACTCAATGGGTTCGTAATGTTGCAACAACACACAAGTTGACCTGCTGTGAGGAAAAAACGAGTTAGTACATTTCAAACGTGAAAAAGGTCATTTAATGTCAACATGGAAAAACAAAATTCCAAAAGTATAAAACAGAAAAAAATCCTTACCAAAGAAAGAAGATGTATGGGGCTCCTCACGCTCCTCCCACCCTGTGGTGCAACAGATGTCCCTTTCTCCAAAAATGCACTCAATGGGATCGTAATGTTGCAACCACACACAAGTTGACCTGCTGTGAGGAAAAAACGAGTTAGTACATTTCAAACGTGAAAAAGGTCATTTAATGTCAACATGAAAAACCAAATTCCAAAAGTATAAAACAGAAAAAAATCCTTACCAAAGAAAGGAAATGTATCGTGCTCTGCACCCTCCTCCCGCCCTGTGGGGCAACAGATGTCCCTTTCTCCAAAAATGCACTCAATGGGTTCGTAATGTTGTAACAACACACAAGTTGACCTGCTGTGAGGAAAAAACGAGTTAGTACATTTCAAACGTGAAAAAGGTCATTTAATGTCAACATGAAAAACCAAAATTCCAAAAGTATAAAACAGAAAAAAATCATTACCAAAGAAAGAAGATGTATCGGGCTCCTCACCCTCCTCCCACCCTGTGGTAAAACAGATGTCCCTTTCTCCAAAAATGCACTCAATGGGATCGTAATATTGCAACCACACACAAGTTGACCTGCTGTGAGGAAAAAACGAGTTAGTACATTTCAAACGTGAAAAAGGTCATTTAATGTCAACATGAAAAACCAAATTCCAAAAGTATAAAACAGAAAAAAATCCTTACCAAAGAAAGGAAATGTATCGTGCTCTGCACCCTCCTCCCGCCCTGTGGGGCAACAGATGTCCCTTTCTCCAAAAATGCACTCAATGGGTTCGTAATGTTGTAACAACACACAAGTTGACCCGCTGTGAGGAAAAAACGACTTAGTACATTTCAAACGTGAAAAAGGTCATTTAATGTCAACATGAAAAACCAAAATTCCAAAAGTATAAAACAGAAAAAAATCCTTACCAAAGAAAGAAGATGTATCGGGCTTCTCACCCTCCTCCCACCCTGTGGTGCAACAGATGTCCCTTTCTCCAAAAATGCACTCAATGGGATCGTAATGTTGCAACCACACACAAGTTGACCTGCTGTGAGGAAAAAACGAGTAAGTACATTTCAAACATGAAAAAGGTCACTTAATGTCAACATGAAAAACCAAATTCCAAAAGTATAAAACAGAAAAAAATCCTTACCAAAGAAAGGAAATGTATCGTGCTCTGCATCCTCCTCCCGCCCTGTGGGGCAACAGATGTCCCTTTCTCCAAAAATGCACTCAATGGGTTCGTAATGTTGCAACAACACACAAGTTGACCTGTTGTGAGGATAAAACGAGTTAGTACATTTCAAACGTGAAAAAGGTCATTTAATGTCAACATGAAAAACCAAAATTCCAAAAGTATAAAACAGAAAAAAATCCTTACCAAAGAAAGAAGATGTATCGGGCTCCTCACCCTCCTCCCACCCTGTGGTGCAACAGATGTCCCTTTCTCCAAAAATGCACTCAATGGGATCGTAATGTTGCAACAACACACAAGTTGACCTGCTGCGAGGAAAAAACGAGTTAGTACATTTCAAACGTGAAAAAGGTCATTTAATGTCAACATGAAGAACCAAAATTCCAAAAGTATAAAAGAGAAAAAAATCCTTACCAAAGAAAGAAGATGTATCGGGCTCCTCACGCACCTCCCACCCTGTGGTGCAACAGATGTCCCTTTCTCCAAAAATGCACTCAATGGGATCGTAATGTTGCAACCACACACAAGTTGACCTGCTGTGAGGAAAAAACGAGTTAGTACATTTCAAACATGAAAAAGGTCATTTAATGTCAACATGAAAAACCAAATTCAAAAAATTATAAGACAGAAAAAAATCCTTACCAAAGAAAGAAGATGTATCGGGCTCCTCACGCTCCTCCCACCCTGTGGTGCAACAGATGTCCCTTTCTCCAAAAATGCACTCAATGGGATCGTAATGTTGCAACCACACACAAGTTGACCTGCTGTGAGGAAAAAACGAGTTAGTACATTTCAAACATGTAAAAGGTCATTTAATGTCAACATGAAAAACCAAATTCCAAAAGTATAAAACAGAAAAAAATCCTTACCAAAGAAAGAAGATGTATCGGGCTCCTCACGCTCCTCCCACCCTGTGGTGCAACAGATGTCCCTTTCTCCAAAAATGCACTCAATGGGATCGTAACGTTGCAACAACACACAAGTTGACCTGCTGTGAGGAAAAAACGAGTTAGTACATTTCAAACGTGAAAAAGGTCATTTAATGTAAACATGAAAAATCAAAATTCCAAAAGTATAAAAGAGAAAAAAATCCTTACCAAAGAAAGAAGATGTATCGGACTCCTCACGCTCCTCCCACCCTGTGGTGCAACAGATGTTCCTTTCTCCAAAAATGCACTCAATGGGATCGTAATGTTGCAACCACACACAAGTTGACCTGCTGTGAGGAAAAAACGAGTTAGTACATTTCAAACATGAAAAAGGTCATTTAATGTCAACATGAAAAACCAAAATTCCAAAAGTATAAAACAGAAAAAAATCCTTACCAAAGAAAGGAGATGTATCGGGCTCCTCACCCTCCTCCCACCCTGTGGTAAAACAGATGTCCCTTTCTCCAAAAATGCACTCAATGGGATCGTAATGTTGCAACCACACACAAGTTGACCTGCTGTGAGGAAAAAACGAGTTAGTACATTTCAAACGTGAAAAAGGTCATTTAATGTCAACATGGAAAACCAAAATTCCAAAAGTATAAAACTGAAAAAAATCCTTACCAAAGAGAGGAAATGTATCGTGCTCTGTACCCTCCTCCCGCCCTGTGGGGCAACAGATGTCCATTTCTCCAAAAATGCACTCAATGGGATCGTAATATTGCAACCACACACAAGTTGACCTGCTGTGAGGAAAAAACGAGTTAGTACATTTCAAACGTGAAAAAGGTCATTTAATGTCAACATGAAAAATCAAATTCCAAAAGTATAAAACAGAAAAAATCCTTACCAAAGATAGGAAATGTATCGTGCTCTGCACCCTCCTCCCGCCCTGTGGGGCAACAGATGTCCCTTTCTCCAAAAATGCACTCAATGGGTTCGTAATGTTGTAACAACACACAAGTTGACCCGCTGTGAGGAAAAAACGACTTGGTACATTTCAAACGTGAAAAAGGTCATTTAATGTCAACATGAAAAACCAAAATTCCAAAAGTATAAAACAGAAAAAAATCCTTACCAAAGAAAGAAGATGTATCGGGCTTCTCACCCTCCTCCCACCCTGTGGTGCAACAGATGTCCCTTTCTCCAAAAATGCACTCAATGGGATCGTAATGTTGCAACCACACACAAGTTGACCTGCTGTGAGGAAAAAACGAGTTAGTACATTTCAAACATGAAAAAGGTCATTTAATGTCAACATGAAAAACCAAATTCCAAAAGTATAAAACAGAAAAAAATCCTTACCAAAGAAAGGAAATGTATCGTGCTCTGCACCCTCCTCCCGCCCTGTGGGGCAACAGATGTCCCTTTCTCCAAAAATGCACTCAATGGGTTCGTAATGTTGCAACAACACACAATTTGACCTGCTGTGAGGAAAAAACGAGTTAGTACATTTCAAACATGAAAAAGGTCATTTAATGTCAACATGAAAAACCAAATTCCAAAAGTATAAGACAGAAAAAAATCCTTACCAAAGAATGAAGATGTATCGGGCTCCTCACGCTCCTCCCACCCTGTGGTGCAACAGATGTCCCTTTCTCCAAAAATGCACTCAATGGGATCGTAATGTTGCAACCACACACAAGTTGACCTGCTGTGAGGATAAAACGAGTTAGTACATTTCAAACATGAAAAAGGTCATTTAATGTCAACATGAAAAACCAAATTCCAAAAGTATAAAACAGAAAAAAATCCTTACCAAAGAAAGAAGATGTATCGGGCTCCTCACGCTCCTCCCACCCTGTGGTGCAACAGATGTCCCTTTCTCCAAAAATGCACTCAATGGGATCGTAATGTTGCAACCACACACAAGTTGACCTGCTGTGAGGAAAAAACGAGTTAGTACATTTCAAACATGAAAAAGGTCATTTAATGTCAAACCAAATTCCAAAAGTATAAAACAGAAAAAAATCCTTACCAAAGAAAGAAGATGTATCGGGCTCCTCACGCTCCTCCCACCCTGTGGTGCAACAGATGTCCCTTTCTCCAAAAATGCACTCAATGGGATCGTAATGTTGCAACCACACACAAGTTGACCTGCTGTGAGGAAAAAACGAGTTAGTACATTTCAAACATGAAAAAGGTCATTTAATGTCGACATGAAAAACCAAATTCCAAAAGTATAAAACAGAAAAAAATCCTTACCAAAGAAAGAAGATGTATCGGGCTCCTCACGCTCCTCCCACCCTGTGGTGCAACAGATGTCCCTTTCTCCAAAAATGCACTCAATGGTATCGTAATGTTGCAACAACACACAAGTTGACCTGCTGTGAGGAAAAAACGAGTTAGTACATTTCAAACGTGAAAAAGGTCATTTAATGTCAACATGAAAAAACAAAATTCCAAAAGTATAATAGAGAAAAAAATCCTTACCAAAGAAAGAAGATGTATCGGGCTCCTCACGCTCCTCCCACCCTGTGGTGCAACAGATGTCCCTTTCTCCAAAAATGCACTCAATGGGATCGTAATGTTGCAACCACACACAAGTTGACCTGCTGTGAGGAAAAAACGAGTTAGTACATTTCAAACATGAAAAAGGTCATTTAATGTCAACATGAAAAACCAAATTCCAAAAGTATAAAACAGAAAAAAATCCTTACCAAAGAAAGAAGATGTATCGGGCTCCTCACGCTCCTCCCACCCTGTGGTGCAACAGATGTCCCTTTCTCCAAAAATGCACTCAATGGGATCGTAATGTTGCAACCACACACAAGTTGACCTGCTGTGAGGAAAAAACGAGTTAGTACATTTCAAACGTGAAAAAGGTCATTTAATGTCAACATGAAAAACCAAATTCCAAAAGTATAAAACAGAAAAAAATCCTTACCAAAGAAAGAAGATGTATCGGGCTCCTCACGCTCCTCCCACCCTGTGGTGCAACAGATGTCCCTTTCTCCAAAAATGCACTCAATGGGATCGTAATGTTGCAACCACACACAAGTTGACCTGCTGTGAGGAAAAAACGAGTTAGTACATTTCAAACATGAAAAAGGTCATTTAATGTCAACATGAAAAACCAAATTCCAAAAGTATAAAACAGAAAAAAATCCTTACCAAAGAAAGAAGATGTATCGGGTTCCTCACGCTCCTCCCACCCTGTGGTGCAACAGATGTCCCTTTCTCCAAAAATGCACTCAATGGGATCGTAATGTTGCAACCACACACAAGTTGACCTGCTGTGAGGAAAAAACGAGTTAGTACATTTCACACATGAAAAAGGTCATTTAATGTCAACATGAAAATCCAAATTCCAAAAGTATAAAACAGAAAAAAATCCTTACCAAAGAAAGAAGATGTATCGGGCTCCTCACGGTCCTCCCACCCTGTGGTGCAACAGATGTCCCTTTCTCCAAAAATGCACTCAATGGGATCGTAATGTTGCAACCACACACAAGTTGACCTGCTGTGAGGAAAAAACGAGTAAGTACATTTCAAACATGAAAAAGGTCATTTAATGTCAACATGGAAAACCAAAATTCCAAAAGTATAAAACAGAAAAAAATCCTTACCAAACAAAGAAGATGTATCGGGCTCCTCACCCTCCTCCCACCCTGTGGTAAAACAGATGTCCCTTTCTCCAAAAATGCACTCAATGGGATCGTAATGTTGCAACCACACACAAGTTGACCTGCTGTGAGGAAAAAACGAGTTAGTACATTTCAAACATGAAAAAGGTCATTTAATGTCAACATGAAAAACCAAATTCCAAAAGTATAAAAAAGAAAAAAATCCTTACCAAAGAAAGGAAATGTATCGTGCTCTGCACCCTCCTCCCGCCCTGTGGGGCAACAGATGTCCCTTTCTCCAAAAATGCACTCAATGGGTTCGTAATGTTGCAACAACACACAAGTTGACCTGCTGTGAGGAAAAAACGAGTTAGTACATTTCAAACATGAAAAAGGTCATTTAATGTCAACATGAAAAACCAAAATTCCAAAAGTATAAAACAGAAAAAAATCCTTACCAAAGAAAGAAGATGTATCGGGCTCCTCACGCTCCTCCCACCCTGTGGTGCAACAGATGTCCCTTTCTCCAAAAATGCACTCAATGGGATCGTAATGTTGCAACCACACACAAGTTGACCTGCTGTGAGGAAAAAACGAGTTAGTACATTTCAAACATGAAAAAGGTCATTTAATGTCAACATGAAAAACCAAAATTCCAAAAGTATAAAACAGAAAAAAATCCTTACCAAAGAAAGAAGATGTATCGGGCTCCTCACCCTCCTCCCACCCTGTGGTGCAACAGATGTCCCTTTCTCCAAAAATGCACTCAATGGGATCGTAATGTTGCAACAACACACAAGTTGACCTGCTGCGAGGAAAAAACGAGTTAGTACATTTCAAACGTGAAAAAGGTCATTTAATGTCAACATGAAGAACCAAAATTCCAAAAGTATAAAAGAGAAAAAAATCCTTACCAAAGAAAGAAGATGTATCGGGCTCCTCACGCACCTCCCACCCTGTGGTGCAACAGATGTCCCTTTCTCCAAAAATGCACTCAATGGGATCGTAATGTTGCAACCACACACAAGTTGACCTGCTGTGAGGAAAAAACGAGTTAGTACATTTCAAACATGAAAAAGGTCATTTAATGTCAACATGAAAAACCAAATTCAAAAAGTATAAGACAGAAAAAAATCCTTACCAAAGAAAGAAGATGTATCGGGCTCCTCACGCTCCTCCCACCCTGTGGTGCAACAGATGTCCCTTTCTCCAAAAATGCACTCAATGGGATCGTAATGTTGCAACCACACACAAGTTGACCTGCTGTGAGGAAAAAACGAGTTAGTACATTTCAAACATGAAAAAGGTCATTTAATGTCAACATGAAAAACCAAATTCCAAAAGTATAAAACAGAAAAAAATCCTTACCAAACAAAGAAGATGTATCGGGCTCCTCACCCTCCTCCCACCCTGTGGTAAAACAGATGTCCCTTTCTCCAAAAATGCACTCAATGGGATCGTAATGTTGCAACCACACACAAGTTGACCTGCTGTGAGGAAAAAACGAGTTAGTACATTTCAAACATGAAAAAGGTCATTTAATGTCAACATGAGAAACCAAATTCCAAAAGTATAAAAAAGAAAAAAATCCTTACCAAAGAAAGGAAATGTATCGTGCTCTGCACCCTCCTCCCGCCCTGTGGGGCAACAGATGTCCCTTTCTCCAAAAATGCACTCAATGGGTTCGTAATGTTGCAACAACACACAAGTTGACCTGCTGTGAGGAAAAAACGAGTTAGTACATTTCAAACATGAAAAAGGTCATTTAATGTCAACATGAAAAACCAAATTCCAAAAGTATAAAACAGAAAAAAATCCTTACCAAAGAAAGAAGATGTATCGGGCTCCTCACGCTCCTCCCACCCTGGGGTGCAACAGATGTCCCTTTCTCCAAAAATGCACTCAATGGGATCGTAATATTGCAACCACACACAAGTTGACCTGCTGTGAGGATAAAACGAGTTAGTACATTTCAAACATGAAAAAGGTCATTTAATGTCAACATGAAAAACCAAATTCCAAAAGTATAAAACAGAAAAAAATCCTTACCAAAGAAAGAAGATGTATCGGGCTCCTCACGCTCCTCCCACCCTGTGGTGCAACAGATGTCCCTTTCTCCAAAAATGCACTCAATGGGATCGTAATGTTGCAACCACACACAAGTTGACCTGCTGTGAGGAAAAAACGAGTTAGTACATTTCAAACATGAAAAAGGTCATTTAATGTCAACATGAAAAACCAAATTCCGAAAGTATAAAACAGAAAAAAATCCTTACCAAATAAAGAAGATGTATCGGGCTCCTCACGCTCCTCCCACCCTGTGGTGCAACAGATGTCCCTTTCTCCAAAAATGCACTCAATGGGATCGTAATGTTGCAACCACACACAAGTTGACCTGCTGTGAGGAAAAAACGAGTTAGTACATTTCAAACATGAAAAAGGTCATTTAATGTCAACATGAAAAACCAAATTCCAAAAGTATAAAACAGAAAAAAATCCTTACCAAAGAAAGAAGATGTATCGGGCTCCTCACGCTCCTCCCACCCTGTGGTGCAACAGATGTCCCTTTCTCCAAAAATGCACTCAATGGGATCGTAATGTTGCAACAACACACAAGTTGACCTGCTGTGAGGAAAAAACGAGTTAGTACATTTCAAACGTGAAAAAGGTCATTTAATGTCAACATGAAAAATCAAAATTCCAAAAGTATAAAAGAGAAAAAAATCCTTACCAAAGAAAGAAGATGTATCGGGCTCCTCACGCTCCTCCCACCCTGTGGTGCAACAGATGTCCCTTTCTCCAAAAATGCACTCAATGGGATCGTAATGTTGCAACCACACACAAGTTGACCTGCTGTGAGGAAAAAATGAGTTAGTACATTTCAAACATGAAAAAGGTCATTTAATGTCAACATGAAAAACCAAATTCCAAAAGTATAAAACAGAAAAAAATCCTTACCAAAGAAAGAAGATGTATCGGGCTCCTCACGCTCCTCCCACCCTGTGGTGCAACAGATGTCCCTTTCTCCAAAAATGCACTCAATGGGATCGTAATGTTGCAACCACACACAAGTTGACCTGCTGTGAGGAAAAAACGAGTTAGTACATTTCAAACATGAAAAAGGTCATTTAATGTCAACATGAAAATCCAAATTCCAAAAGTATAAAACAGAAAAAAATCCTTACCAAAGAAAGAAGATGTATCGGGCTCCTCACGGTCCTCCCACCCTGTGGTGCAACAGATGACCCTTTCTCCAAAAATGCACTCAATGGGATCGTAATGTTGCAACCACACACAAGTTGACCTGCTGTGAGGAAGAAACGAGTTAGTACATTTCAAACGTGAAAAAGGTCATTTAATGTCAACATGAAAAACCAAATTCCAAAAGTATAAAACAGAAAAAAATCCTTACCAAAGAAAGAAGATGTATCGGGCTCCTCACCCTCCTCCCACCCTGTGGTGCAACAGATGTCCCTTTCTCCAAAAATGCACTCAATGGGATCGTAATGTTGCAACCACACACAAGTTGACCTGCTGTGAGGAAAAAACGAGTTAGTACATTTCACACGTGAAAAAGGTCATTTAATATCAACATGAAAAACCAAATTCCAAAAGTATAAAACAGGAAAAAATCCTTACCAAAGAAAGAAGATATATCGGGCTCCTCACGCTCCTCCCACCCTGTGGTGCAACAGATGTCCCTTTCTCCAAAAATGCACTCAATGGGATCGTAATGTTGCAACCACACACAAGTTGACCTGCTGTGAGGAAAAAACGAGTTAGTACATTTCAAACGTGGAAAAGGTCATTTAATGTCAACATGGAAAACCAAAATTCCAAAAGTATAAAACAGAAAAAAATCCTTACCAAAGAAAGAAGATGTAACGGGCTCCTCACCCTCCTCCCACCCTGTGGTGCAACAGATGTCCCTTTCTCCAAAAATGCACTCAATGGGATCGTAATGTTGCAACCACACACAAGTTGACCTGCTGTGAGGAAAAAACGAGGAAGTACATTTCAAACATGAAAAAGGTCATTTAATGTCAACATGAAAAACCAAAATTCCAAAAGTATAAAACAGAAAAAAATCCTTACCAAAGAAAGAAGATGTATCGGGCTCCTCACCCTCCTCCCACCCTGTGGTAAAACAGATGTCCCTTTCTCCAGAAATGCACTCAATGGAATCTTAATGTTGCAACCACACACAAGTTGACCTGCTGTGAGGAAAAAACGAGTTAGTACATTTCAAACGTGAAAAACGTCATTTAATGTCAACATGGAAAAATAAAATTCCAAAAGTATAAAACAGAAAAAAATCCTTACCAAAGAAACGAAATTTATCGTGCTCTGTACCCTCCTCCCACCCTGTGGGGCAACAGATGTCCCTTTCTCCAAAAATGCACTCAATGGGTTCGTAATGTTGCAACAACACACAAGTTGACCTGCTGTGAGGAAAAAACGAGTTAGTACATTTCAAACGTGAAAAAGGTCATTTAATGTCAACATGGAAAACCAAAATTCCAAAAGCATAAAACAGAAAAAAATCCTTACCAAAGAAAGAAGATGTATCGGGCTCCTCACGCTCCTCCCACCCTGTGGTGCAACAGATGTCCCTTTCTCCAAAAATGCACTCAATGGGATCGTAATGTTGCAACCACACACAAGTTGACCTGCTGTGAGGAAAAAACGAGTTAGTACATTTCAAATGTGAAATAGGTCATTTAATGTCAACATGAAAAACCAAATTCCAAAAGTATAAAACAGAAAAAAATTTTTACCAAAGAAAGGAAATGTATCTTGCTCTGCACCCTCCTCCCGCCCTGTGGGGCAACAGATGTCCCTTTCTCCAAAAATGCACTCAATGGGTTCGTAATGTTGTAACAACACACAAGTTGACCTGCTGTGAGGAAAAAACGAGTTAGTACATTTCAAACGTGAAAAAGGTCATTTAATGTCAACATGAAAAACCAAATTCCAAAAGTATAAAACAGAAAAAAATCCTTACCAAAGAAAGAAGATGTATCGGGCTCCTCACCCTCCTCCCACCCTGTGGTGCAACAGATGTCCCTTTCTCCAAAAATGCACTCAATGGGATCGTAATATTGCAACCACACACAAGTTGACCTGCTGTGAGGAAAAAACGAGTTAGTACATTTCAAACGTGAAGAAGGTCATTTAATGTCAACATGAAAAACCAAATTCCAAAAGTATAAAACAGAAAAAAATCCTTACCAAAGAAAGGAAATGTATCGTGCTCTGCACCCTCCTCCCGCCCTGTGGGGCAACAGATGTCCCTTTCTCCAAAAATGCACTCAATGGGTTCGTAATGTTGTAACAGCACACAAGTTGACCCGCTGTGAGGAAAAAACGACTTAGTACATTTCAAACGTGAAAAAGGTCATTTAATGTCAACATGAAAAACCAAAATTCCAAAAGTATAAAACAGGAAAAAATCCTTACCAAAGAAAGAAGATGTATCGGGCTTCTCACCCTCCTCCCACCCTGTGGTGCAACAGATGTCCCTTTCTCCAAAAATGCACTCAATGGGATCGTAATGTTGCAACCACACACAAGTTGACCTGCTGTGAGGAAAAAACGAGTTAGTACATTTCAAACATGAAAAAGGTCATTTAATGTCAACATGAAAAACCAAATTCCAAAAGTATAAAACAGAAAAAAATCCTTACCAAAGAAAGGAACTGTATCGTGCTCTGCACCCTCCTCCCGCCCTGTGGGGCAACAGATGTCCCTTTCTCCAAAAATGCGCTCAATGGGTTCGTAATGTTGCAACAACACACAAGTTGACCTGCTGTGAGGAAAAAACGAGTTAGTACATTTCAAACGTGAAAAAGGTCATTTAATGTCAACATGAAAAACCAAAATTCCAAAAGTATAAAACAGAAAAAAATCCTTACCAAAGAAAGAAGATGTATCGGGCTTCTCACCCTCCTCCCACCCTGTGGTGCAACAGATGTCCCTTTCTCCAAAAATGCACTCAATGGGATCGTAATGTTGCAACCACACACAAGTTGACCTGCTGTGAGGAAAAAACGAGTTAGTACATTTCAAACATGAAAAAGGTCATTTAATGTCAACATGAAGAACCAAATTCCAAAAGTATAAAACAGAAAAAAATCCTTACCAAAGAAAGGAACTGTATCGTGCTCTGCACCCTCCTCCCGCCCTGTGGGGCAACAGATGTCCCTTTCTCCAAAAATGCACTCAATGGGTTCGTAATGTTGCAACAACACACAAGTTGACCTGCTGTGAGGAAAAAACGAGTTAGTACATTTCAAACGTGAAAAAGGTCATTTAATGCCAACATGAAAAACCAAAATTCCAAAAGTAAAAAACAGAAAAAAATCCTTACCAAAGAAAGAAGATGTATCGGGCTCCTCACCCTCCTCCCACCCTGTGGTGCAACAGATGTCCCTTTCTCCAAAAATGCACTCAATGGGATCGTAATGTTGCAACAACACACAAGTTGACCTGCTGCGAGGAAAAAACGAGTTAGTACATTTCAAACGTGAAAAAGGTCATTTAATGCCAACATGAAGAACCAAAATTCCAAAAGTATAAAAGAGAAAAAAATCCTTACCAAAGAAAGAAGATGTATCGGGCTCCTCACGCTCCTCCCACCCTGTGGTGCAACAGATGTCCCTTTCTCCAAAAATGCACTCAATGGGATCGTAATGTTGCAACCACACACAAGTTGACCTGCTGTGAGGAAAAAACGAGTTAGTACATTTCAAACATGAAAAAGGTCATTTAATGTCAACATGAAAAACCAAATTCCAAAAGTATAAGACAGAAAAAAATCCTTACCAAAGAAAGAAGATGTATCGGGCTCCTCACGCTCCTCCCACCCTGTGGTGCAACAGATGTCCCTTTCTCCAAAAATGCACTCAATGGGATCGTAATGTTGCAACCACACACAAGTTGACCTGCTGTGAGGAAAAAACGAGTTAGTACATTTCAAACATGAAAAAGGTCATTTAATGTCAACATGAAAAACCAAATTCCAAAAGTATAAAACAGAAAAAAATCCTTACCAAAGAAAGAAGATGTATCGGGCTCCTCACGCTCCTCCCACCCTGTGGTGCAACAGATGTCCCTTTCTCCAAAAATGCACTCAATGGGATCGTAATGTTGCAACAACACACAAGTTGACCTGCTGTGAGGAAAAAACGAGTTAGTACATTTCAAACGTGAAAAAGGTCATTTAATGTCAACATGAAAAATCAAAATTCCAAAAGTATAAAAGAGAAAAAAATCCTTACCAAAGAAAGAAGATGTATCGGGCTCCTCACGCTCCTCCCACCCTGTGGTGCAACAGATGTCCCTTTCTCCAAATATGCACTCAATGGGATCGTAATGTTGCAACCACACACAAGTTGACCTGCTGTGAGGAAAAAACGAGTTAGTACATTTCAAACATGAAAAAGGTCATTTAATGTCAACATGAAAAACCAAATTCCAAAAGTATAAAACAGAAAAAAATCCTTACCAAAGAAAGAAGATGTATCGATCTCCTCACGCTCCTCCCACCCTGTGGTGCAACAGATGTCCCTTTCTCCAAAAATGCACTCAATGGGATCGTAATGTTGCAACCACACACAAGTTGACCTGCTGTGAGGAAAAAACGAGTTAGTACATTTCAAACATGAAAAAGGTCATTTAATGTCAACATGAAAAACCAAATTCCAAAAGTATAAAACAGAGAAAAATCCTTACCAAAGAAAGAAGATGTATCGGGCTCCTCACGCTCCTCCCACCCTGTGGTGCAACAGATGTCCCTTTCTCCAAAAATGCACTCAATGGGATCGTAATGTTGCAACCACACACAAGTTGACTTGCTGTGAGGAAAAAACGAGTTAGTACATTTCAAACATGAAAAAGGTCATTTAATGTCAACATGAAAAACCAAATTCCAAAAGTATAAAACAGAAAAAAATCCTTACCAAAGAAAGAAGATGTATCGGGCTCCTCACGCTCCTCCCATCCTGTGGTGCAACAGATGTCCCTTTCTCCAAAAATGCACTCAATGGGATTGTAATGTTGCAACCACACACAAGTTGACCTGCTGTGAGGAAAAAACGAGTTAGTACATTTCAAACATGAAAAAGGTCATTTAATGTCAACATGAAAAACCAAATTCCAAAAGTATAAAACAGAAAAAAATCCTTACCAAAGAAAGAAGATGTATCGGGCTCCTCACGCTCCTCCCACCCTGTGGTGCAACAGATGTCCCTTTCTCCAAAAATGCACTCAATGGGATCGTAATGTTGCAACCACACACAAGTTGACCTGCTGTGAGGAAAAAACGAGTTAGTACATTTCAAACGTGAAAAAGGTCATTTAATGTCAACATGAAAAATCAAAATTCCAAAAGTATAAAAGAGAAAAAAATCCTTACCAAAGAAAGAAGATGTATCGGGCTCCTCACACTCCTCCCACCCTGTGGTGCAACAGATGTCCCTTTCTCCAAAAATGCACTCAATGGGATCGTAATGTCGCAACCACACACAAGTTGACCTGCTGTGAGGAAAGAACGAGTTAGTACATTTCAAACATGAAAAAGGTCATTTAATGTCAACATGAAAAACCAAATTCCAAAAGTATAAAACAGAAAAAAATCCTTACCAAAGAAAGAAGATGTATCGGGCTCCTCACGCTCCTCCCACCCTGTGGTGCAACAGATGTCCCTTTCTCCAAAAATGCACTCAATGGGATCGTAATGTTGCAACCACACACAAGTTGACCTGCTGTGAGGAAAAAACGAGTTAGTACATTTCAAACATGAAAAAGGTCATTTAATGTCAACATGAAAAACCAAATTCCAAAAGTATAAAACAGAAAAAAATCCTTACCAAAGAAAGAAGATGTATCGGGCTCCTCACGCTCCTCCCACCCTGTGGTGCAACAGATGTCCCTTTCTCCAAAAATGCACTCAATGGGATCGTAATGTTGCAACCACACACAAGTTGACCTGCTGTGAGGAAAAAACGAGTTAGTACATTTCAAACATGAAAGATCCCATTTAATGTCAACATGAAAAACCAAATTCCAAAAGTATAAAACAGAAAAAAATCCTTACCAAAGAAAGGAAATGTATCTTGCTCTGCACCCTCCTCCCGCCCTGTGGGGCAACAGATGTCCCTTTCTCCAAAAATGCACTCAATGGGTTCGTAATGTTGTAACAACACGCAAGTTGACCTGCTGTGAGGAAAAAACGAGTTAGTACATTTCAAACGTGAAAAAGGTCATTTAATGTCAACATGAAAAACCAAATTCCAAAAGTATAAAACAGAAAAAAATCCTTACCAAAGAAAGAAGATGTATCGGGCTCCTCACCCTCCTCCCACCCTGTTGTGCAACAGATGTCCCTTCCTCCAAAAATGCACTCAATGGGATCGTAATATTGCAACCACACACAAGTTGACCTGCTGTGAGGAAAAAACGAGTTAGTACATTTCAAACGTGAAGAAGGTCATTTAATGTCAACATGAAAAACCAAATTCCAAAAGTATAAAACAGAAAAAAATCCTTACCAAAGAAAGGAAATGTATCGTGCTCTGCACCCTCCTCCCGCAATGTGGGGCAACAGATGTCCCTTTCTCCAAAAATGCACTCAATGGGTTCGTAATGTTGTAACAACACACAAGTTGACCCGCTGTGAGGAAAAAACGACTTAGTACATTTCAAACGTGAAAAAGGTCATTTAATGTCAACATGAAAAACCAAAATTCCAAAAATAAAAAACAGAAAAAAATCCTTACCAAAGAAAGAAGATGTATCGGGCTCCTCACCCTCCTCCCACCCTGTGGTGCAACAGATGTCCCTTTCTCCAAAAATGCACTCAATGGGATCGTAATGTTGCAACAACACACAAGTTGACCTGCTGCGAGGAAAAAACGAGTTAGTACATTTCAAACGTGAAAAAGGTCATTTAATGCCAACATGAAGAACCAAAATTCCAAAAGTATAAAAGAGAAAAAAATCCTTACCAAAGAAAGAAGATGTATCGGGCTCCTCACGCTCCTCCCACCCTGTGGTGCAACAGATGTCCCTTTCTCCAAAAATGCACTCAATGGGATCGTAATGTTGCAACCACACACAAGTTGACCTGCTGTGAGGAAAAAACGAGTTAGTACATTTCAAACATGAAAAAGGTCATTTAATGTCAACATGAAAAACCAAATTCCAAAAGTATAAGACAGAAAAAAATCCTTACCAAAGAAAGAAGATGTATCGGGCTCCTCACGCTCCTCCCACCCTGTGGTGCAACAGATGTCCCTTTCTCCAAAAATGCACTCAATGGGATCGTAATGTTGCATCCACACACAAGTTGACCTGCTGTGAGGAAAAAACGAGTTAGTACATTTCAAACATGAAAAAGGTCATTTAATGTCAACATGAAAAACCAAATTCCAAAAGTATAAAACAGAAAAAAATCCTTACCAAAGAAAGAAGATGTATCGGGCTCCTCACGCTCCTCCCACCCTGTGGTGCAACAGATGTCCCTTTCTCCAAAAATGCACTCAATGGGATCGTATGTTGCAACCACACACAAGTTGACCTGCTGTGAGGAAAAAACGAGTTAGTACATTTCAAACATGAAAAAGGTCATTTAATGTCAACATGAAAAACCAAATTCCAAAAGTATAAAACAGAAAAAAATCCTTACCAAAGAAAGAAGATGTATCGGGCTCCTCACGCTCCTCCCACCCTGTGGTGCAACAGATGTCCCTTTCTCCAAAAATGCACTCAATGGGATCGTAATGTTGCAACAACACACAAGTTGACCTGCTGTGAGGAAAAAACGAGTTAGTACATTTCAAACGTGAAAAAGGTCATTTAATGTCAACATGAAAAATCAAAATTCCAAAAGTATAAAAGAGAAAAAAATCCTTACCAAAGAAAGAAGATGTATCGGGCTCCTCACGCTCCTCCCACCCTGTGGTGCAACAGATGTCCCTTTCTCCAAATATGCACTCAATGGGATCGTAATGTTGCAACCACACACAAGTTGACCTGCTGTGAGGAAAAAACGAGTTAGTACATTTCAAACATGAAAAAGGTCATTTAATGTCAACATGAAAAACCAAATTCCAAAAGTATAAAACAGAAAAAAATCCTTACCAAAGAAAGAAGATGTATCGGGCTCCTCACGCTCGTCCCATCCTGTGGTGCAACAGATGTCCCTTTCTCCAAAAATGCACTCAATGGGATCGTAATGTTGCAACCACACACAAGTTGACCTGCTGTGAGGAAAAAACGAGTTAGTACATTTCAAACATGAAAAAGGTCATTTAATGTCAACATGAAAAACCAAATTCCAAAAGTATAAAACAGAAAAAAATCCTTACCAAAGAAAGAAGATGTATCGGGCTCCTCACGCTCCTCCCACCCTGTGGTGCAACAGATGTCCCTTTCTCCAAAAATGCACTCAATGGGATCGTAATGTTGCAACCACACACAAGTTGACCTGCTGTGAGGAAAAAACGAGTTAGTAAATTTCAAACGTGAAAAAGGTCATTTAATGTCAACATGAAAAATCAAAATTCCAAAAGTATAAAAGAGAAAAAAATCCTTACCAAAGAAAGAAGGTGTATCGGGCTCCTCACACTCCTCCCACCCTGTGGTGCAACAGATGTCCCTTTCTCCAAAAATGCACTCAATGGGATCGTAATGTCGCAATCACACACAAGTTGACCTGCTGTGAGGAAAGAACGAGTTAGTACATTTCAAACATGAAAAAGGTCATTTAATGTCAACATGAAAAACCAAATTCCAAAAGTATAAAACAGAAAAAAATCCTTACCAAAGAAAGAAGATGTATCGGGCTCCTCACGCTCCTCCCACCCTGTGGTGCAACAGATGTCCCTTTCTCCAAAAATGCACTCAATGGGATCGTAATGTTGCAACCACACACAAGTTGACCTGCTGTGAGGAAAAAACGAGTTAGTACATTTCAAACATGAAAAAGGTCATTTAATGTCAACACGAAAAACCAAATTCCAAAAGTATAAAACAGAAAAAAATCCTTACCAAAGAAAGAAGATGTATCGGGCTCCTCACGCTCCTCCCACCCTGTGGTGCAACAGATGTCCCTTTCTCCAAAAATGCACTCAATGGGATCGTAATGTTGCAACCACACACAAGTTGACCTGCTGTGAGGAAAAAACGAGTTAGTACATTTCAAACATGAAAGATCCCATTTAATGTCAACATGAAAAACCAAATTCCAAAAGTATAAAACAGAAAAAAATCCTTACCAAAGAAAGAAGATGTATCGGGCTCCTCACGCTCCTCCCACCCTGTGGTGCAACAGATGTCCCTTTCTCCAAAAATGCACTCAATGGGATCGTAATGTTGCAACCACACACAAGTTGACCTGCTGTGAGGAAAAAACGAGTTAGTACATTTCAAACATGAAAAAGGTCATTTAATGTCAACATGAAAAACCAAATTCCAAAAGTATAAAACAGAAAAAAATCCTTACCAAAGAAAGAAGATGTATCGGGCTCCTCACGCTCCTCCCACCCTGTGGTGCAACAGATGTCCCTTTCTCCAAAAATGCACTCAATGGGATCGTAATGTTGCAACCACACACAAGTTGACCTGCTGTGAGGAAAAAACGAGTTAGTACATTTCAAACATGAAAAAGGTCATTTAATGTCAACATGAAAATCCAAATTCCAAAAGTATAAAACAGAAAAAAATCCTTACCAAAGAAAGAAGATGTATCGGGCTCCTCACGCTCCTCCAACCCTGTGGTGCAACAGATGTCCCTTTCTCCAAAAATGCACTCAATGGGATCGTAATGTTGCAACAACACACAAGTTGACCTGCTGTGAGGAAAAAACGAGTTAGTACATTTCAAACATGAAAAAGGTCATTTAATGTCAACATGAAAAATCAAAATTCCAAAAGTATAAAAGAGAAAAAAATCCTTACCAAAGAAAGAAGATGTATTGGGATCCTCACGCTCCTCCCACCCTGTGGTGCAACAGATGTCCCTTTCTCCATAAATGCACTCAATGGGATCGTAATGTTGCAACCACACACAAGTTGACCTGCTGTGAGGAAAAAACGAGTTAGTACATTTCAAACATGAAAAAGGTCATTTAATGTCAACATGAAAAACCAAATTCCAAAAGTATAAAACAGAAAAAAATCCTTACCAAAGAAAGAAGATGTATCGGGCTCCTCACGCTCCTCCCACCCTGTGGTGCAACAGATGTCCCTTTCTCCAAAAATGCACTCAATGGGATCGTAATGTTGCAACCACACACAAGTTGACCTGCTGTGAGGAAAAAACGAGTTAGTACATTTCAAACATGAAAAAGGTCATTTAATGTCAACATGAAAAACCAAATTCCAAAAGTATAAAAGAGAAAAAAATCCTTACCAAAGAAAGAAGATGTATCGGGCTCCTCACGCTCCTCCCACCCTGTGGTGCAACAGATGTCCCTTTCTCCAAAAATGCACTCAATGGGATCATAATGTTGCAACCACACACAAGTTGACCTGCTGTGAGGAAAAAACGAGTTAGTACATTTCAAACATGAAAAAGGTCATTTAATGTCAACATGAAAAACCAAATTCCAAAAGTATAAAACAGAAAAAAATCCTTACCAAAGAAAGAAGATGTATCGGGCTCCTCACGCTCCTCCCACCCTGTGGTGCAACAGATGTCCCTTTCTCCAAAAATGCACTCAATGGGATCGTAATGTTGCAACCACACACAAGTTGACCTGCTGTGAGGAAAAAACGAGTTAGTACATTTCAAACATGAAAAAGGTCATTTAATGTCAACACGAAAAACCAAATTCCAAAAGTATAAAACAGAAAAAAATCCTTACCAAAGAAAGAAGATGTATCGGGCTCCTCACGCTCCTCCCACCCTGTGGTGCAACAGATGTCCCTTTCTCCAAAAATGCACTCAATGGGATCGTAATGTTGCAACCACACACAAGTTGACCTGCTGTGAGGAAAAAACGAGTTAGTACATTTCAAACATGAAAGATCCCATTTAATGTCAACATGAAAAACCAAATTCCAAAAGTATAAAACAGAAAAAAATCCTTACCAAAGAAAGAAGATGTATCGGGCTCCTCACGCTCCTCCCACCCTGTGGTGCAACAGATGTCCCTTTCTCCAAAAATGCACTCAATGGGATCGTAATGTTGCAACCACACACAAGTTGACCTGCTGTGAGGAAAAAACGAGTTAGTACATTTCAAACATGAAAAAGGTCATTTAATGTCAACATGAAAAACCAAATTCCAAAAGTATAAAACAGAAAAAAATCCTTACCAAAGAAAGAAGATGTATCGGGCTCCTCACGCTCCTCCCACCCTGTGGTGCAACAGATGTCCCTTTCTCCAAAAATGCACTCAATGGGATCGTAATGTTGCAACCACACACAAGTTGACCTGCTGTGAGGAAAAAACGAGTTAGTACATTTCAAACATGAAAAAGGTCATTTAATGTCAACATGAAAATCCAAATTCCAAAAGTATAAAACAGAAAAAAATCCTTACCAAAGAAAGAAGATGTATCGGGCTCCTCACGCTCCTCCAACCCTGTGGTGCAACAGATGTCCCTTTCTCCAAAAATGCACTCAATGGGATCGTAATGTTGCAACAACACACAAGTTGACCTGCTGTGAGGAAAAAACGAGTTAGTACATTTCAAACATGAAAAAGGTCATTTAATGTCAACATGAAAAACCAAAATTCGAAAAGTATAAAAGAGAAAAAAATCCTTACCAAAGAAAGAAGATGTATCGGGCTCCTCACGTTCCTCCCACCCTGTGGTGCAACAGTTGTCCCTTTCTCCAAAAATGCACGCAATGGGATCGTAATGTTGCAACCACACACAAGTTGACCTGCTGTGAGGAAAAAACGAGTTAGTACATTTCAAACATGAAAAAGGTCATTTAATGTCAACATGAAAAACCAAATTCCAAAAGTATAAAACAGAGAAAAATCCTTACCAAAGAAAGAAGATGTATCGGGCTCCTCACCCTCCTCCCACCCTGTGGTGCAACAGATGTCCCTTTCTCCAAAAATGCACTCAATGGGATCGTAATGTTGCAACCACACACAAGTTGACCTGCTGTGAGGAAAAAACGAGTTAGTACATTTCAAACATGAAAAAGGTCATTTAATGTCAACATGAAAAACCAAATTCCAAAAGTATAAAACAGAAAAAAATCCTTACCAAAGAAAGAAGATGTATTGGGATCCTCACGCTCCTCCCACCCTGTGGTGCAACAGATGTCCCTTTCTCCATAAATGCACTCAATGGGATCGTAATGTTGCAACCACACACAAGTTGACCTGCTGTGAGGAAAAAACGAGTTAGTACATTTCAAACATGAAAAAGGTCATTTAATGTCAACATGAAAAACCAAATTCCAAAAGTATAAAACAGAAAAAAATCCTTACCAAAGAAAGAAGATGTATCGGGCTCCTCACGCTCCTCCCACCCTGTGGTGCAACAGATGTCCCTTTCTCCAAAAATGCACTCAATGGGATCGTAATGTTGCAACCACACACAAGTTGACCTGCTGTGAGGAAAAAACGAGTTAGTACATTTCAAACATGAAAAAGGTCATTTAATGTCAACATGAAAAACCAAATTCCAAAAGTATAAAAGAGAAAAAAATCCTTACCAAAGAAAGAAGATGTATCGGGCTCCTCACGCTCCTCCCACCCTGTGGTGCAACAGATGTCCCTTTCTCCAAAAATGCACTCAATGGGATCATAATGTTGCAACCACACACAAGTTGACCTGCTGTGAGGAAAAAACGAGTTAGTACATTTCAAACATGAAAAAGGTCATTTAATGTCAACATGAAAAACCAAATTCCAAAAGTATAAAACAGAAAAAAATCCTTACCAAAGAAAGAAGATGTATCGGGCTCCTCACGCTCCTCCCACCCTGTGGTGCAACAGATGTCCCTTTCTCCAAAAATGCACTCAATGGGATCGTAATGTTGCAACCACACACAAGTTGACCTGCTGTGAGGAAAAAACGAGTTAGTACATTTCAAACATGAAAAAGGTCATTTAATGTCAACATGAAAAACCAAATTCCAAAAGTATAAAACAGAAAAAAATCCTTACCAAAGAAAGAAGATGTATCGGGCTCCTCACGCTCCTCCCACCCTGTGGTGCAACAGATGTCCCTTTCTCCAAAAATGCACTCAATGGGATCGTAATGTTGCAACCACACACAAGTTGACCTGCTGTGAGGAAAAAACGAGTTAGTACATTTCAAACATGAAAAAGGTCATTTAATGTCAACATGACAATCCAAATTCCAAAAGTATAAAACAGAAAAAAATCCTTACCAAAGAAAGAAGATGTATCGGGCTCCTCACGCTCCTCCCACCCTGTGGTGCAACAGATGTCCCTTTCTCCAAAAATGCACTCAATGGGATCGTAATGTTGCAACAACACACAAGTTGACCTGCTGTGAGGAAAAAACGAGTTAGTACATTTCAAACGTGAAAAAGGTCATTTAATGTCAACATGAAAAACCAAAATTCCAAAAGTATAAAAGAGAAAAAAATCCTTACCAAAGAAAGAAGATGTATCGGGCTCCTCACGCTCCTCCCACCCTGTGGTGCAACAGTTGTCCCTTTCTCCAAAAATGCACTCAATGGGATCGTAATGTTGCAACCACACACAAGTTGACCTGCTGTGAGGAAAATACGAGTTAGTACATTTCAAACATGAAAAAGGTCATTTAATGTCAACATGAAAAACCAAATTCCAAAAGTATAAAACAGAGAAAAATCCTTACCAAAGAAAGAAGATGTATCTGGCTCCTCACGCTCCTCCCACCCTGTGGTGCAACAGATGTCCCTTTCTCCAAAAATGCACTCAATGGGATCGTAATGTTGCAACCACACACAAGTTGACCTGCTGTGAGGAAAAAACGAGTTAGTACATTTCAAACATGAAAAAGGTCATTTAATGTCAACATGGAAAACCAAATTCCAAAAGTATAAAACAGAAAAAAATCATTACCAAAGAAAGAAGATGTATCGGGCTCCTCACGCTCCTCCCACCCTGTGGTGCAACAGATGTCCCTTTCTCCAAAAATGCACTCAATGGGATCGTAATGTTGCAACCACACACAAGTTGACCTGCTGTGAGGAAAAAACGAGTTGGTACATTTCAAACATGAAAAAGGTCATTTAATGTCAACATGAAAAACCAAATTCCAAAAGTATAAAACAGAAAAAAATCCTTACCAAAGAAAGAAGATGTATCGGGCTCCTCACGCTCCTCCCACCCTGTGGTGCAACAGATGTCCCTTTCTCCAAAAATGCACTCAATGGGATCGTAATGTTGCAACCACACACAAGTTGACCTGCTGTGAGGAAAAAACGAGTTGGTACATTTCAAACATGAAAAAGGTCATTTAATGTCAACATGAAAAACCAAATTCCAAAAGTATAAAACAGAAAAAAATCCTTACCAAAGAAAGAAGATGTATCGGGCTCCTCACGCTCCTCCCACCCTGTGGTGCAACAGATGTCCCTTTCTCCAAAAATGCACTCAATGGGATCGTAATGTTGCAACCACACACAAGTTGACCTGCTGTGAGGAAAAAACGAGTTAGTACATTTCAAACATGAAAAAGGTCATTTAATGTCAACATGAAAAACCAAATTCCAAAAGTATAAAACAGAAAAAAATCCTTACCAAAGAAAGGAAATGTATCGTGCTCTGCACCCTCCTCCCGCCCTGTGGGGCAACAGATGTCCCTTTCTCCAAAAATGCACTCAATGGGTTCGTAATGTTGTAACAACACACAAGTTGACCCGCTGTGAGGAAAAAACGACTTAGTACATTTCAAACGTGAAAAAGGTCATTTAATGTCAACATGAAAAACCAAAATTCCAAAAATAAAAAACAGAAAAAAATCCTTACCAAAGAAAGAAGATGTATCGGGCTCCTCACCCTCCTCCCACCCTGTGGTGCAACAGATGTCCCTTTCTCCAAAAATGCACTCAATGGGATCGTAATGTTGCAACAACACACAAGTTGACCTGCTGCGAGGAAAAAACGAGTTAGTACATTTCAAACGTGAAAAAGGTCATTTAATGCCAACATGAAGAACCAAAATTCCAAAAGTATAATAGAGAAAAAAATCCTTACCAAAGAAAGAAGATGTATCGGGCTCCTCACGCCCCTCCCACCCTGTGGTGCAACAGATGTCCCTTTCTCCAAAAATGCACTCAATGGGATCGTAATGTTGCAACCACACACAAGTTGACCTGCTGTGAGGAAAAAACGAGTTAGTACATTTCAAACATGAAAAAGGTCATTTAATGTCAACATGAAAAACCAAATTCCAAAAGTATAAGACAGAAAAAAATCCTTACCAAAGAAAGAAGATGTATCGGGCTCCTCACGCTCCTCCCACCCTGTGGTGCAACAGATGTCCCTTTCTCCAAAAATGCACTCAATGGGATCGTAATGTTGCATCCACACACAAGTTGACCTGCTGTGAGGAAAAAACGAGTTAGTACATTTCAAACATGAAAAAGGTCATTTAATGTCAACATGAAAAACCAAATTCCAAAAGTATAAAACAGAAAAAAATCCTTACCAAAGAAAGAAGATGTATCGGGCTCCTCACGCTCCTCCCACCCTGTGGTGCAACAGATGTCCCTTTCTCCAAAAATGCACTCAATGGGATCGTATGTTGCAACCACACACAAGTTGACCTGCTGTGAGGAAAAAACGAGTTAGTACATTTCAAACATGAAAAAGGTCATTTAATGTCAACATGAAAAACCAAATTCCAAAAGTATAAAACAGAAAAAAATCCTTACCAAAGAAAGAAGATGTATCGGGCTCCTCACGCTCCTCCCACCCTGTGGTGCAACAGATGTCCCTTTCTCCAAAAATGCACTCAATGGGATCGTAATGTTGCAACAACACACAAGTTGACCTGCTGTGAGGAAAAAACGAGTTAGTACATTTCAAACGTGAAAAAGGTCATTTAATGTCAACATGAAAAATCAAAATTCCAAAAGTATAAAAGAGAAATACCAAAGAAAGAAGATGTATCGGGCTCCTCACGCTCCTCCCACCCTGTGGTGCAACAGATGTCCCTTTCTCCAAAAATGCACTCAATGGGATCGTAATGTTGCAACAACACACAAGTTGACCTGCTGTGAGGAAAAAACGAGTTAGTACATTTCAAACGTGAAAAAGGTCATTTAATGTCAACATGAAAAATCAAAATTCCAAAAGTATAAAAGAGAAAAAAATCCTTACCAAAGAAAGAAGATGTATCGGGCTCCTCACGCTCCTCCCACCCTGTGGTGCAACAGATGTCCCTTTCTCCAAAAATGCACTCAATGGGATCGTAATGTTGCAACCACACACAAGTTGACCTGCTGTGAGGAAAAAACGAGTTAGTACATTTCCAACATGAAAAAGGTCATTTAATGTCAACATGAAAAACCAAATTCCAAAAGTATAAAACAGAAAAAAATCCTTACCAAAGAAAGAAGATGTATCGGGCTCCTCACGCTCGTCCCATCCTGTGGTGCAACAGATGTCCCTTTCTCCAAAAATGCACTCAATGGGATCGTAATGTTGCAACCACACACAAGTTGACCTGCTGTGAGGAAAAAACGAGTTAGTACATTTCAAACATGAAAAAGGTCATTTAATGTCAACATGAAAAACCAAATTCCAAAAGTATAAAACAGAAAAAAATCCTTACCAAAGAAAGAAGATGTATCGGGCTCCTCACGCTCCTCCCACCCTGTGGTGCAACAGATGTCCCTTTCTCCAAAAATGCACTCAATGGGATCGTAATGTTGCAACCACACACAAGTTGACCTGCTGTGAGGAAAAAACGAGTTAGTACATTTCAAACGTGAAAAAGGTCATTTAATGTCAACATGAAAAATCAAAATTCCAAAAGTATAAAAGAGAAAAAAATCCTTACCAAAGAAAGAAGATGTATCGGGCTCCTCACACTCCTCCCACCCTGTGGTGCAACAGATGTCCCTTTCTCCAAAAATGCACTCAATGGGATCGTAATGTCGCAATCACACACAAGTTGACCTGCTGTGAGGAAAGAACGAGTTAGTACATTTCAAACATGAAAAAGGTCATTTAATGTCAACATGAAAAACCAAATTCCAAAAGTATAAAACAGAAAAAAATCCTTACCAAAGAAAGAAGATATATCGGGCTCCTCACGCTCCTCCCACCCTGTGGTGCAACAGATGTCCCTTTCTCCAAAAATGCACTCAATGGGATCGTAATGTTGCAACCACACACAAGTTGACCTGCTGTGAGGAAAAAACGAGTTAGTACATTTCAAACATGAAAAAGGTCATTTAATGTCAACACGAAAAACCAAATTCCAAAAGTATAAAACAGAAAAAAATCCTTACCAAAGAAAGAAGATGTATCGGGCTCCTCACGCTCCTCCCACCCTGTGGTGCAACAGATGTCCCTTTCTCCAAAAATGCACTCAATGGGATCGTAATGTTGCAACCACACACAAGTTGACCTGCTGTGAGGAAAAAACGAGTTAGTACATTTCAAACATGAAAGATCCCATTTAATGTCAACATGAAAAACCAAATTCCAAAAGTATAAAACAGAAAAAAATCCTTACCAAAGAAAGAAGATGTATCGGGCTCCTCACGCTCCTCCCACCCTGTGGTGCAACAGATGTCCCTTTCTCCAAAAATGCACTCAATGGGATCGTAATGTTGCATCCACACACAAGTTGACCTGCTGTGAGGAAAAAACGAGTTAGTACATTTCAAACATGAAAAAGGTCATTTAATGTCAACATGAAAAACCAAATTCCAAAAGTATAAAACAGAAAAAAATCCTTACCAAAGAAAGAAGATGTATCGGGCTCCTCACGCTCCTCCCACCCTGTGGTGCAACAGATGTCCCTTTCTCCAAAAATGCACTCAATGGGATCGTAATGTTGCAACCACACACAAGTTGACCTGCTGTGAGGAAAAAACGAGTTAGTACATTTCAAACATGAAAAAGGTCATTTAATGTCAACATGAAAATCCAAATTCCAAAAGTATAAAACAGAAAAAAATCCTTACCAAAGAAAGAAGATGTATCGGGCTCCTCACGCTCCTCCAACCCTGTGGTGCAACAGATGTCCCTTTCTCCAAAAATGCACTCAATGGGATCGTAATGTTGCAACAACACACAAGTTGACCTGCTGTGAGGAAAAAACGAGTTAGTACATTTCAAACGTGAAAAAGGTCATTTAATGTCAACATGAAAAACCAAAATTCCAAAAGTATAAAAGAGAAAAAAATCCTTACCAAAGAAAGAAGATGTATCGGGCTCCTCACGTTCCTCCCACCCTGTGGTGCAACAGTTGTCCCTTTCTCCAAAAATGCACTCAATGGGATCATAATGTTGCAACCACACACAAGTTGACCTGCTGTGAGGAAAAAACGAGTTAGTACATTTCAAACATGAAAAAGGTCATTTAATGTCAACATGAAAAACCAAATTCCAAAAGTATAAAACAGAGAAAAATCCTTACCAAAGAAAGAAGATGTATCGGGCTCCTCACCCTCCTCCCACCCTGTGGTGCAACAGATGTCCCTTTCTCCAAAAATGCACTCAATGGGATCGTAATGTTGCAACCACACACAAGTTGACCTGCTGTGAGGAAAAAACGAGTTAGTACATTTCAAACATGAAAAAGGTCATTTAATGTCAACATGAAAAACCAAATTCCAAAAGTATAAAACAGAAAAAAATCCTTACCAAAGAAAGAAGATGTATTGGGCTCCTCACGCTCCTCCCACCCTGTGGTGCAACAGATGTCCCCTTCTCCATAAATGCACTCAATGGGATCGTAATGTTGCAACCACACACAAGTTGACCTGCTGTGAGGAAAAAACGAGTTAGTACATTTCAAACATGAAAAAGGTCATTTAATGTCAACATGAAAAACCAAATTCCAAAAGTATAAAACAGAAAAAAATCCTTACCAAAGAAAGAAGATGTATCGGGCTCCTCACGCTCCTCCCACCCTGTGGTGCAACAGATGTCCCTTTCTCCAAAAATGCACTCAATGGGATCGTAATGTTGCAACCACACACAAGTTGACCTGCTGTGAGGAAAAAACGAGTTAGTACATTTCAAACATGAAAAAGGTCATTTAATGTCAACATGAAAAACCAAATTCCAAAAGTATAAAAGAGAAAAAAATCCTTACCAAAGAAAGAAGATGTATCGGGCTCCTCACGCTCCTCCCACCCTGTGGTGCAACAGATGTCCCTTTCTCCAAAAATGCACTCAATGGGATCATAATGTTGCAACCACACACAAGTTGACCTTCTGTGAGGAAAAAACGAGTTAGTACATTTCAAACATGAAAAAGGTCATTTAATGTCAACATGAAAAACCAAATTCCAAAAGTATAAAACAGAAAAAAATCCTTACCAAAGAAAGAAGATGTATCGGGCTCCTCACGCTCCTCCCACCCTGTGGTGCAACAGATGTCCCTTTCTCCAAAAATGCACTCAATGGGATCGTAATGTTGCAACCACACACAAGTTGACCTGCTGTGAGGAAAAAACGAGTTAGTACATTTCAAACATGAAAAAGGTCATTTAATGTCAACATGAAAAACCAAATTCCAAAAGTATAAAACAGAAAAAAATCCTTACCAAAGAAAGAAGATGTATCGGGCTCCTCACGCTCCTCCCACCCTGTGGTGCAACAGATGTCCCTTTCTCCAAAAATGCACTCAATGGGATCGTAATGTTGCAACCACACACAAGTTGACCTGCTGTGAGGAAAAAACGAGTTAGTACATTTCAAACATGAAAAAGGTCATTTAATGTCAACATGAAAAACCATATTCCAAAAGTATAAAACAGAAAAAAATCCTTACCAAAGAAAGAAGATGTATCGGGCTCCTCACGCTCCTCCCACCCTGTGGTGCAACAGATGTCCCTTTCTCCAAAAATGCACTCAATGGGATCGTAATGTTGCAACAACACACAAGTTGACCTGCTGTGAGGAAAAAACGAGTTAGTACATTTCAAACGTGAAAAAGGTCATTTAATGTCAACATGAAAAATCAAAATTCCAAAAGTATAAAAGAGAAAAAAATCCTTACCAAAGAAAGAAGATGTATCGGGCTCCTCACGCTCCTCCCACCCTGTGGTGCAACAGATGTCCCTTTCTCCAAAAATGCACTCAATGGGATCGTAATGTTGCAACCACACACAAGTTGACCTGCTGTGAGGAAAAAACGAGTTAGTACATTTCCAACATGAAAAAGGTCATTTAATGTCAACATGAAAAACCAAATTCCAAAAGTATAAAACAGAAAAAAATCCTTACCAAAGAAAGAAGATGTATCGGGCTCCTCACGCTCCTCCCACCCTGTGGTGCAACAGATGTCCCTTTCTCCAAAAATGCACTCAATGGGATCGTAATGTTGCAACCACACACAAGTACCTGCTGTGAGGAAAAAACGAGTTAGTACATTTCAAACATGAAAGAGGTCATTTAATGTCAACATGAAAAACCAAATTCCAAAAGTATAAAACAGAAAAAAATCCTTACCAAAGAAAGAAGATGTATCGGGCTCCTCACGCTCCTCCCACCCTGTGGTGCAACAGATGTCCCTTTCTCCAAAAATGCACTCAATGGGATCGTAATGTTGCAACCACACACAAGTTGACCTGCTGTGAGGAAAAAACGAGTTAGTACATTTCAAACATGAAAAAGGTCATTTAATGTCAACATGAAAAACCAAATTCCAAAAGTATAAAACAGAAAAAAATCCTTACCAAAGAAAGAAGATGTATCGGGCTCCTCACGCTCCTCCCACCCTGTGGTGCAACAGATGTCCCTTTCTCCAAAAATGCACTCAATGGGATCGTAATGTTGCAACCACACACAAGTTGACCTGCTGTGAGGAAAAAACGAGTTAGTACATTTCAAACATGAAAAAGGTCATTTAATGTCAACATGACAATCCAAATTCCAAAAGTATAAAACAGAAAAAAATCCTTACCAAAGAAAGAAGATGTATCGGGCTCCTCACGCTCCTCCCACCCTGTGGTGCAACAGATGTCCCTTTCTCCAAAAATGCACTCAATGGGATCGTAATGTTGCAACAACACACAAGTTGACCTGCTGTGAGGAAAAAACGAGTTAGTACATTTCAAACGTGAAAAAGGTCATTTAATGTCAACATGAAAAACCAAAATTCCAAAAGTATAAAAGAGAAAAAAATCCTTACCAAAGAAAGAAGATGTATCGGGCTCCTCACGCTCCTCCCACCCTGTGGTGCAACAGTTGTCCCTTTCTCCAAAAATGCACTCAATGGGATCGTAATGTTGCAACCACACACAAGTTGACCTGCTGTGAGGAAAAAACGAGTTAGTACATTTCAAACATGAAAAAGGTCATTTAATGTCAACATGAAAAACCAAATTCCAAAAGTATAAAACAGAGAAAAATCCTTACCAAAGAAAGAAGATGTATCTGGCTCCTCACGCTCCTCCCACCCTGTGGTGCAACAGATGTCCCTTTCTCCAAAAATGCACTCAATGGGATCGTAATGTTGCAACCACACACAAGTTGACCTGCTGTGAGGAAAAAACGAGTTAGTACATTTCAAACATGAAAAAGGTCATTTAATGTCAACATGAAAAACCAAATTCCAAAAGTATAAAACAGAAAAAAATCCTTACCAAAGAAAGAAGATGTATCAGGCTCCTCACGCTCCTCCCACCCTGTGGTGCAACAGATGTCCCTTTCTCCAAAAATGCACTCAATGGGATCGTAATGTTGCAACCACACACAAGTTGACCTGCTGTGAGGAAAAAACGAGTTAGTACATTTCAAACATGAAAAAGGTCATTTAATGTCAACATGAAAAACCAAATTCCAAAAGTATAAAACAGAAAAAAATCCTTACCAAAGAAAGAAGATGTATCGGGCTCCTCACGCTCCTCCCACCCTGTGGCGCAACAGATGTCCCTTTCTCCAAAAATGCACTCAATGGGATCGTAATGTTGCAACCACACACAAGTTAAACTGCTGTGAGGAAAAAACGAGTTAGTACATTTCATACATGAAAAAGGTCATTAAATGTCAACATGAAAAACCAAATTCCAAAAGTATAAAACAGAAAAAAATCCTTACAAAAGAAAGAAGATGTATCGGGCTCCTCATGCTCCTCCCACCCTGTGGTGCAACAGATGTCCCTTTCTCCAAAAATGCACTCAATGGGATCGTAATGTTGCAACCACACACAAGTTGACCTGCTGTGAGGAAAAAACGAGTTAGTACATTCCAAACATGAAAAAGGTCATTTAATGTCAACATGAAAAACTAAATTCCAAAAGTATAAAACAGAAAAAAATCCTTACCAAAGAAAGAAGATGTATTGGGCTCCTCACGCTCCTCCCACCCTGTGGTGCAACAGATGTCCCTTTCTCCAAAAATGCACTCAATGGGATCGTAATGTTGCAACCACACACAAGTTGACCTGCTGTGAGGAAAAAACGAGTTAGTACATTTCAAACATGAAAAAGGTCATTTAATGTCAACATGAAAAACCAAATTCCAAAAGTATGAAACAGAGAAAAATCCTTACCAAAGAAAGAAGATGTATCGGGCTCCTCACGCTCCTCCCACCCTGTGGTGCAACAGATGTCCCTTTCTCCAAAAATGCACTCAATGGGATCGTAATGTTGCAACCACACACAAGTTGACCTGCTGTGAGGAAAAAACGAGTTAGTACATTTCAAACATGAAAAAGGTCATTTAATGTCAACATGAAAAACCAAATTCCAAAAGTATAAAACAGAAAAAAATCCTTACCAAAGAAAGAAGATGTATCGGGCTCCTCACGCTCCTCCCACCCTGTGGTGCAACAGATGTCCCTTTCTCCAAAAATGCACTCAATGGGATCGTAATGTTGCAACCACACACAAGTTGACCTGCTGTGAGGAAAAAACGAGTTAGTACATTTCAAACATGAAAAAGGTCATTTAATGTCAACATGAAAAACCAAATTCCAAAAGTATAAAACAGAAAAAAATCCTTACCAAAGAAAGAAGATGTATCGGGCTCCTCACGCTCCTCCCACCCTGTGGTGCAATAGATGTCCCTTTCTCCAAAAATGCACTCAATGGGATCGTAATGTTGCAACCACACACCAGTTGACCTGCTGTGAGGAAAAAACGAGTTAGTACATTTCAAACATGAAAAAGGTCATTTAATGTCAACATGAAAAAACAAATTCCAAAAGTATAAAACAGAAAAAAATCCTTACCAAAGAAAGAAGATGTATCGGGCTCCTCACGCTCCTCCCACCCTGTGGTGCAACAGATGTCCCTTTCTCCAAAAATGCACTCAATGGGATCGTAATGTTGCAACCACACACAAGTTGACCTGCTGTGAGGAAAAAACGAGTTAGTACATTTCAAACATGAAAAAGGTCATTTAATGTCAACATGAAAAACCAAATTCCAAAAGTATAAAACAGAAAAAAATCCTTACCAAAGAAAGAAGATGTATCGGGCTCCTCACGCTCCTCCCACCCTGTGGTGCAACAGATGTCCCATTCTCCAAAAATGCACTCAATGGGATCGTAATGTTGCAACCACACACAAGTTAAACTGCTGTGAGGAAAAAACGAGTTAGTACATTTCATACATGAAAAAGGTCATTAAATGTCAACATGAAAAACCAAATTCCAAAAGTATAAAACAGAAAAAAATCCTTACCAAAGAAAGAAGATATATCGGGCTCCTCATGCTCCTCCCACCCTGTGGTGCAACAGATGTCCCTTTCTCCAAAAATGCACTCAATGGGATCGTAATGTTGCAACCACACACAAGTTGACCTGCTGTGAGGAAAAAACGAGTTAGTACATTCCAAACATGAAAAAGGTCATTTAATGTCAACATGAAAAACTAAATTCCAAAAGTATAAAACAGAAAAAAATCCTTACCAAAGAAAGAAGATGTATCGGGCTCCTCACGCTCCTCCAACCCTGTGGTGCAACAGATGTCCCTTTCTCCAAAAATGCACTCAATGGGATCGTAATGTTGCAACAACACACAAGTTGACCTGCTGTGAGGAAAAAACGAGTTAGTACATTTCAAACGTGAAAAAGGTCATTTAATGTCAACATGAAAAACCAAAATTCCAAAAGTATAAAAGAGAAAAAAATCCTTACCAAAGAAAGAAGATGTATCGGGCTCCTCACGTTCCTCCCACCCTGTGGTGCAACAGTTGTCCCTTTCTCCAAAAATGCACTCAATGGGATCGTAATGTTGCAACCACACACAAGTTGACCTGCTGTGAGGAAAAAACGAGTTAGTACATTTCAAACATGAAAAAGGTCATTTAATGTCAACATGAAAAACCAAATTCCAAAAGTATAAAACAGAGAAAAATCCTTACCAAAGAAAGAAGATGTATCGGGCTCCTCACCCTCCTCCCACCCTGTGGTGCAACAGATGTCCCTTTCTCCAAAAATGCACTCAATGGGATCGTAATGTTGCAACCACACACAAGTTGACCTGCTGTGAGGAAAAAACGAGTTAGTACATTTCAAACATGAAAAAGGTCATTTAATGTCAACATGAAAAACCAAATTCCAAAAGTATAAAACAGAAAAAAATCCTTACCAAAGAAAGAAGATGTATTGGGCTCCTCACGCTCCTCCCACCCTGTGGTGCAACAGATGTCCCTTTCTCCATAAATGCACTCAATGGGATCGTAATGTTGCAACCACACACAAGTTGACCTGCTGTGAGGAAAAAACGAGTTAGTACATTTCAAACATGAAAAAGGTCATTTAATGTCAACATGAAAAACCAAATTCCAAAAGTATAAAACAGAAAAAAATCCTTACCAAAGAAAGAAGATGTATCGGGCTCCTCACGCTCCTCCCACCCTGTGGTGCAACAGATGTCCCTTTCTCCAAAAATGCACTCAATGTGATCGTAATGTTGCAACCACACACAAGTTGACCTGCTGTGAGGAAAAAACGAGTTAGTACATTTCAAACATGAAAAAGGTCATTTAATGTCAAGATGAAAAACCAAATTCCAAAAGTATAAAAGAGAAAAAAATCCTTACCAAAGAAAGAAGATGTATCGGGCTCCTCACGCTCCTCCCACCCTGTGGTGCAACAGATGTCCCTTTCTCCAAAAATGCACTCAATGGGATCATAATGTTGCAACCACACACAAGTTGACCTGCTGTGAGGAAAAAACGAGTTAGTACATTTCAAACATGAAAAAGGTCATTTAATGTCAACATGAAAAACCAAATTCCAAAAGTATAAAACAGAAAAAAATCCTTACCAAAGAAAGAAGATGTATCGGGCTCCTCACGCTCCTCCCACCCTGTGGTGCAACAGATGTCCCTTTCTCCAAAAATGCACTCAATGGGATCGTAATGTTGCAACCACACACAAGTTGACCTGCTGTGAGGAAAAAACGAGTTAGTACATTTCAAACATGAAAAAGGTCATTTAATGTCATCATGAAAAACCAAATTCCAAAAGTATAAAACAGAAAAAAATCCTTACCAAAGAAAGAAGATGTATCGGGCTCCTCACGCTCCTCCCACCCTGTGGAGCAACAGATGTCCCTTTCTCCAAAAATGCACTCAATGGGATCGTATTGTTGCAACCACACACAAGTTGACCTGCTGTGAGGAAAAAACGAGTTAGTACATTTCAAACATGAAAAAGGTCATTTAATGTCAACATGAAAAACCAAATTCCAAAAGTATAAAACAGAAAAAAATCCTTACCAAAGAAAGAAGATGTATCGGGCTCCTCACGCTCCTCCCACCCTGTGGTGCAACAGATGTCCCTTTCTCCAAAAATGCACTCAATGGGATCGTAATGTTGCAACAACACACAAGTTGACCTGCTGTGAGGAAAAAACGAGTTAGTACATTTCAAACGTGAAAAAGGTCATTTAATGTCAACATGAAAAATCAAAATTCCAAAAGTATAAAAGAGAAAAAAATCCTTACCAAAGAAAGAAGATGTATCGGGCTCCTCACGCTCCTCCCACCCTGTGGTGCAACAGATGTCCCTTTCTCCAAAAATGCACTCAATGGGATCGTAATGTTGCAACCACACACAAGTTGACCTGCTGTGAGGAAAAAACGAGTTAGTACATTTCCAACATGAAAAAGGTCATTTAATGTCAACATGAAAAACCAAATTCCAAAAGTATAAAACAGAAAAAAATCCTTACCAAAGAAAGAAGATGTATCGGGCTCCTCACGCTCCTCCCACCCTGTGGTGCAACAGATGTCCCTTTCTCCAAAAATGCACTCAATGGGATTGTAATGTTGCAACCACACACAAGTACCTGCTGTGAGGAAAAAACGAGTTAGTACATTTCAAACATGAAAGAGGTCATTTAATGTCAACATGAAAAACCAAATTCCAAAAGTATAAAACAGAAAAAAATCCTTACCAAAGAAAGAAGATGTATCGGGCTCCTCACGCTCCTCCCACCCTGTGGTGCAACAGATGTCCCTTTCTCCAAAAATGCACTCAATGGGATCGTAATGTTGCAACCACACACAAGTTGACCTGCTGTGAGGAAAAAACGAGTTAGTACATTTCAAACATGAAAAAGGTCATTTAATGTCAACATGAAAAACCAAATTCCAAAAGTATAAAACAGAAAAAAATCCTTACCAAAGAAAGAAGATGTATCGGGCTCCTCACGCTCCTCCCACCCTGTGGTGCAACAGATGTCCCTTTCTCCAAAAATGCACTCAATGGGATCGTAATGTTGCAACCACACACAAGTTGACCTGCTGTGAGGAAAAAACGAGTTAGTACATTTCAAACATGAAAAAGGTCATTTAATGTCAACATGACAATCCAAATTCCAAAAGTATAAAACAGAAAAAAATCCTTACCAAAGAAAGAAGATGTATCGGGCTCCTCACGCTCCTCCCACCCTGTGGTGCAACAGTTGTCCCTTTCTCCAAAAATGCACTCAATGGGATCGTAATGTTGCAACCACGCACAAGTTGACCTGCTGTGAGGAAAAAACGAGTTAGTACATTTCAAACATGAAAAAGGTCATTTAATGTCAACATGAAAAACCAAATTCCAAAAGTATAAAACAGAGAAAAATCCTTACCAAAGAAAGAAGATGTATCTGGCTCCTCACGCTCCTCCCACCCTGTGGTGCAACAGATGTCCCTTTCTCCAAAAATGCACTCAATGGGATCGTAATGTTGCAACCACACACAAGTTGACCTGCTGTGAGGAAAAAACGAGTTAGTACATTTCAAACATGAAAAAGGTCATTTAATGTCAACATGACAATCCAAATTCCAAAAGTATAAAACAGAAAAAAATCCTTACCAAAGAAAGAAGATGTATCGGGCTCCTCACGCTCCTCCCACCCTGTGGTGCAACAGATGTCCCTTTCTCCAAAAATGCACTCAATGGGATCGTAATGTTGCAACAACACACAAGTTGACCTGCTGTGAGGAAAAAACGAGTTAGTACATTTCAAACGTGAAAAAGGTCATTTAATGTCAACATGAAAAACCAAAATTCCAAAAGTATAAAAGAGAAAAAAATCCTTACCAAAGAAAGAAGCTGTATCGGGCTCCTCACGCTCCTCCCACCCTGTGGTGCAACAGTTGTCCCTTTCTCCAAAAATGCACTCAATGGGATCGTAATGTTGCAACCACACACAAGTTGACCTGCTGTGAGGAAGAAACGAGTTAGTACATTTCAAACATGAAAAAGGTCATTTAATGTCAACATGAAAAACCAAATTCCAAAAGTATAAAACAGAGAAAAATCCTTACCAAAGAAAGAAGATGTATCTGGCTCCTCACGCTCCTCCCACCCTGTGGTGCAACACATGTCCCTTTCTCCAAAAATGCACTCAATGGGATCGTAATGTTGCAACCACACACAAGTTGACCTGCTGTGAGGAAAAAACGAGTTAGTACATTTCAAACATGAAAAAGGTCATTTAATGTCAAGATGAAAAACCAAATTCCAAAAGTATAAAACAGAAAAAAATCCTTACCAAAGAAAGAAGATGTATCGGGCTCCTCACGCTCCTCCCACCCTGTGGTGCAACAGATGTCCCTTTCTCCAAAAATGCACTCAATGGGATCGTAATGTTGCAACCACACACAAGTTGACCTGCTGTGAGGAAAAAACGAGTTAGTACATTTCAAACATGAAAAAGGTCATTTAATGTCAACATGAAAAACCAAATTCCAAAAGTATAAAACAGAAAAAAATCCTTACCAAAGAAAGAAGATGTATCGGGCTCCTCACGCTCCTCCCACCCTGTGGTGCAACAGATGTCCCTTTCTCCAAAAATGCACTCAATGGGATCGTAATGTTGTAACCACACACAAGTTGACCTGCTGTGAGGAAAAAACGAGTTAGTACATTTCAAACATGAAAAAGGTCATTTAATGTCAACATGAAAAACCAAATTCCAAAAGTATAAAACAGAAAAAAATCCTTACCAAAGAAAGAAGATGTATCGGGCTCCGCACGCTCCTCCCACCCTGTAGTGCAACAGATGTCCCTTTCTCCAAAAATGCACTCAATGGGATCGTAATGTTGCAACCACACACAAGTTGACCTGCTGTGAGGAAAAAACGAGTTAGTACATTTCAAACATGAAAAAGGTCATTTAATGTCAACATGAA
Organism: Schistocerca piceifrons; assembly: GCF_021461385.2. Classification (NCBI taxonomy): domain Eukaryota; kingdom Metazoa; phylum Arthropoda; class Insecta; order Orthoptera; family Acrididae; genus Schistocerca; species Schistocerca piceifrons. Next base: position 7,708,345 of record NC_060147.1, read on the forward strand.
AAACCAAATTCCAAAAGTATAAAACAGAAAAAAATCCTTACCAAAGAAAGGAAATGTATCGTGCTCTGCACCCTCCTCCCGCCCTGTGGGGCAACAGATGTCCCTTTCTCCAAAAATGCACCCAATGGGTTCGTAATGTTGCAACAACACACAAGTTGACCTGCTGTGAGGAAAAAACGAGTTAGTACATTTCAAACGTGAAAAAGGTCATTTAATGTCAACATGAAAAACCAAATTTCCAAAAGTATAAAACAGAAAAAAATCCTTACCAAAGAAAGAAGATGTATCGGGCTCCTCACGCTCCTCCCACCCTGTGGTGCAACAGATGTCCCTTTCTCCAAAAATGCACTCAATGGGATCGTAATGTTGCAACCACACACAAGTTGACCTGCTGTGAGGAAAAAACGAGTTAGTACATTTCAAACATGAAGAAGGTCATTAAATGTCAACATGAAAAACCAAGTTCCAAAAGTCAAAAACACAAAAAAATCCTTACCAAAGAAAGGAAATGTATCGTGCTCTGCACCCTCCTCCCGCCCTGTGGTGCAACAGATGTCCCTTTCTCCAAAAATGCACTCAATGGGATCGTAATGTTGCAACCACACACAAGTTGACCTGCTGTGAGGAAAAAACGAGTTAGTACATTTCAAACATGAAAAAGGTCATTTAATGTCAAGATGAAAAACCAAATTCCAAAAGTATAAAACAGAAAAAAATCCTTACCAAAGAAAGAAGATGTATCGGGCTCCTCACGCTCCTCCCACCCTGTGGTGCAACAGATGTCCCTTTCTCCAAAAATGCACTCAATGGGATCGTAATGTTGCAACCACGCACAAGTTGACCTGCTGTGAGGAAAAAACGAGTTAGTACATTTCAAACATGAAAAAGGTCATTTAATGTCAACATGAAAAACCAAATTCCAAAAGTATAAAACAGAAAAAAATCCTTACCAAAGAAAGAAGATGTATCGGGCTCCTCAAGCTCCTCCCACCCTGTGGTGCAACAGATGTCCCTTTCTCCAAAAATGCACTCAATGGGATCGTAATGTTGTAACCACACACAAGTTGACCTGCTGTGAGGAAAAAACGAGTTAGTACATTTCAAACATGAAAAAGGTCATTTAATGTCAACATGAAAAACCAAATTCCAAAAGTATAAAACAGAAAAATATCCTTACCAAAGAAAGAAGATGTATCGGGCTCCGCACGCTCCTCCCACCCTGTGGTGCAACAGATGTCCCTTTCTCCAAAAATGCACTCAATGGGATCGTAATGTTGCAACCACACACAAGTTGACCTGCTGTGAGGAAAAAACGAGTTAGTACATTTCAAACATGAAAAAGGTCATTTAATGTCAACATGAAAAACCAAATTCCAAAAGTATAAAACAGAAAAAAATCCTTACCAAAGAAAGAAGATGTATCGGGCTCCTCACGCTCCTCCCACCCTGTGGTGCAACAGATGTCCCTTTCTCCAAAAATGCACTCAATGGAATCGTAATGTTGTAACCACACACAAGTTGACCTGCTGTGAGGAAAAAACGAGTTAGATTAGATTAGATTTACTTTCATTCCAATTGATCCGTAGTGAGGAGGTCCTCCAGGATGTGGAACATGTCAGAAAAACAACAATACATGACAAATATTTAAACTAAAACAAATAAGCTAATGTACCATTCCACAGGTCCCAAGTGGAATGATCGTCATTTTTTAATGAACACTAAGAGTCATTTTACAAATACTATTGCACTGAATTTAAAATAAAAAAGTTTTTTATTTATTTATAAGGTAAGAAACATGTAATACAACTACTGTAATACTTATTTACAATGAACACATTACTGCACTGAAATGGTGCAGAAGTTAGATTATACTTACACACACACACACACACACACACACACAAATTTTCAGTGAACACATTACTGCACTGAAATTGTGCAGAAGTTATGTTGTACTTATATACAAATCAGTTGGTTTTCCTCAGAAATTCATCAATGGAGTAGAAGGAGTTGGCCACCAATAAATCCTTTAGGCTTCTCTTAAACTGAATTTCATTGGTTGTTAAGCTTTTTATGGCTGCTGGCAAGTTATTGAAAATGTGTGTTCCTGAATAATGCACACCTTTTTGTACAAGACTAAGTGACTTTAAATCCTTGTGAAGATTATTCTTATTTCTAGTATTGATTCCATGAATTGAGCTGTTGGTTTGAAAAAGTGATATATTTTTAATGACAAATTTCATTAAGGAATAAATATATTGGGAAGCTGTAGTTAGTATCCCTAGTTCCCTAAACAGGCTTCTGCAGGATGTTCTTGAGTTCACACCACATATAATTCTTACTGCACGTTTTTGTGCCCGGAAAACTTTAGCTTGGCTTGATGAATTACCCCAGAAAATAATCCCATATGACATTATGGAATGAAAGTAAGCATAGTATGCCAGCTTTTTCATTTTTATATCCCCTATGTCTGACAAAATTCGCATTGCAAACAGAGATTTGTTAAGACGCTTCAGCAGTTCTGTGGTGTGCTCCTCCCAGTTGAATTTATTTAGTACATTTCAAACATGAAAAAGGTCATTTAATGTCAAGATGAAAAACCAAATTCCAAAAGTATAAAACAGAAAAAAATCCTTACCAAAGAAAGAAGATGTATCGGGCTCCTCACGCTCCTCCCACCCTGTGGTGCAACAGATGTCCCTTTCTCCAAAAATGCACTCAATGGGATCGTAATGTTGCAACCACACACAAGTTGACCTGCTGTGAGGAAAAAACGAGTTAGTACATTTCAAACATGAAAAAGGTCATTTAATGTCAACATGAAAAACCAAATTCCAAAAGTATAAAACAGAAAAAAATCCTTACCAAAGAAAGAAGATGTATTGGGCTCCTCACGCTCCTCCCACCCTGTGGTGCAACAGACGTCCCTTTCTCCAAAAATGCACTCAATGGGATCGTAATGTTGCAACCACACACAAGTTGACCTGCTGTGAGGAAAAAACGAGTTAGTACATTTCAAACATGAAAAAGGTCATTTAATGTCAAGATGAAAAACCAAATTCCAAAAGTATAAAACAGAAAAAAATCCTTACCAAAGAAAGAAGATGTATCGGGCTCCTCACGCTCCTCCCACCCTGTGGTGCAACAGATGTCCCTTTCTCCAAAAATGCACTCAATGGGATCGTAATGTTGCAACCACGCACAAGTTGACCTGCTGTGAGGAAAAAACGAGTTAGTACATTTCAAACATGAAAAAGGTCATTTAATGTCAACATGAAAAACCAAATTCCAAAAGTATAAAACAGAAAAAAATCCTTACCAAAGAAAGAAGATGTATCGGGCTCCTCAAGCTCCTCCCACCCTGTGGTGCAACAGATGTCCCTTTCTCCAAAAATGCACTCAATGGGATCGTAATGTTGTAACCACACACAAGTTGACCTGCTGTGAGGAAAAAACGAGTTAGTACATTTCAAACATGAAAAAGGTCATTTAATGTCAACATGAAAAACCAAATTCCAAAAGTATAAAACAGAAAAAAATCCTTACCAAAGAAAGAAGATGTATCGGGCTCCTCACGCTCCTCCCACCCTGTGGTGCAACAGATGTCCCTTTCTCCAAAAATGCACTCAATGGGATCGTAATGTTGCAACCACACACAAGTTGACCTGCTGTGAGGAAAAAACGAGTTAGTACATTTCAAACATGAAAAAGGTCATTTAATGTCAACATGAAAAACCAAATTCCAAAAGTATAAAACAGAAAAAAATCCTTACCAAAGAAAGAAGATGTATCGGGCTCCTCACGCTCCTCCCACCCTGTGGTGCAACAGACGTCCCTTTCTCCAAAAATGCACTCAATGGGATCGTAATGTTGCAACCACACACAATTTGACCTGCTGTGAGGAAAAAACGAGTTAGTACATTTCAAACATGAAAAAGGTCATTTAATGTCAACACGAAAAACCAAATTCCAAAAGTATAAAACAGAAAAAAATCCTTACCAAAGAAAGAAGATGTATCGGGCTCCTCACGCTCCTCCCACCCTGTGGTGCAACAGACGTCCCTTTCTCCAAAAATGCACTCAATGGGATCGTAATGTTGCAACCACACACAAGTTGACCTGCTGTGAGGAAAAAACGAGTTAGTACATTTCAAACATGAAAAAGGTCATTTAATGTCAACACGAAAAACCAAATTCCAAAAGTATAAAACAGAAAAAAATCCTTACCAAAGAAAGGAAATGTATCGGGCTCCTCACGCTCCTCCCACCCTGTGGTGCAACAGATGTCCCTTTCTCCAAAAATGCACTCAATGGGATCGTAATGTTGCAACCACACACAAGTTGACCTGCTGTGAGGAAAAAACGAGTTAGTACATTTCAAACATGAAAAAGGTTATTTAATGTCAGCATGAAAAACCAAATTCCAAAAGTATAAAACAGAAAAAAATCCTTACCAAAGAAAGAAGATGTATCGGGCTCCTCACGCTCCTCCCACCCTGTGGTGCAACAGATGTCCCTTTCTCCAAAAATGCACTCAATGGGATCGTAATGTTGCAACCACACACAAGTTGACCTGCTGTGAGGAAAAACCGAGTTAGTACATTTCAAACATGAAAAAGGTCATTTAATGTCAACATGAAAAACCAAATTCCAAAAGTATAAAACAGAAAAAAATCCTTACCAAAGAAAGAAGATGTATCGGGCTCCTCACGCTCCTCCCACCCTGTGGTGCAACAGATGTCCCTTTCTCCAAAAATGCACTCAATGGGATCGTAATGTTGCAACCACACACAAGTTGACCTGCTGTGAGGAAAAAACGAGTTAGTACATTTCAAACATGAAAAAGGTCATTTAATGTCAAGATGAAAAACCAAATTCCAAAAGTATAAAACAGAAAAAAATCCTTACCAAAGAAAGAAGATGTATCGGGCTCCTCATGCTCCTCCCACCCTGTGGTGCAACAGATGTCCCTTTCTCCAAAAATGCACTCAATGGGATCGTAATGTTGCAACCACACACAAGTTGACCTGCTGTGAGGAAAAAACGAGTTAGTACATTTCAAACATGAAAAAGGTCATTTAATGTCAACATGAAAAACCAAATTCCAAAAGTATAAAACAGAAAAAAATCCTTACCAAAGAAAGAAGATGTATCGGGCTCCTCACGCTCCTCCCACCCTGTGGTGCAACAGACGTCCCTTTCTCCAAAAATGCACTCAATGGGATCGTAATGTTGCAACCACACACAATTTGACCTGCTGTGAGGAAAAAACGAGTTAGTACATTTCAAACATGAAAAAGGTCATTTAATGTCAACACGAAAAACCAAATTCCAAAAGTATAAAACAGAAAAAAATCCTTACCAAAGAAAGAAGATGTATCGGGCTCCTCACGCTCCTCCCACCCTGTGGTGCAACAGACGTCCCTTTCTCCAAAAATGCACTCAATGGGATCGTAATGTTGCAACCACACACAAGTTGACCTGCTGTGAGGAAAAAACGAGTTAGTACATTTCAAACATGAAAAAGGTCATTTAATGTCAACACGAAAAACCAAATTCCAAAAGTATAAAACAGAAAAAAATCCTTACCAAAGAAAGGAAATGTATCGGGCTCCTCACGCTCCTCCCACCCTGTGGTGCAACAGATGTCCCTTTCTCCAAAAATGCACTCAATGGGATCGTAATGTTGCAACCACACACAAGTTGACCTGCTGTGAGGAAAAAACGAGTTAGTACATTTCAAACATGAAAAAGGTTATTTAATGTCAGCATGAAAAACCAAATTCCAAAAGTATAAAACAGAAAAAAATCCTTACCAAAGAAAGAAGATGTATCGGGCTCCTCACGCTCCTCCCACCCTGTGGTGCAACAGATGTCCCTTTCTCCAAAAATGCACTCAATGGGATCGTAATGTTGCAACCACACACAAGTTGACCTGCTGTGAGGAAAAACCGAGTTAGTACATTTCAAACATGAAAAAGGTCATTTAATGTCAACATGAAAAACCAAATTCCAAAAGTATAAAACAGAAAAAAATCCTTACCAAAGAAAGAAGATGTATCGGGCTCCTCACGCTCCTCCCACCCTGTGGTGCAACAGATGTCCCTTTCTCCAAAAATGCACTCAATGGGATCGTAATGTTGCAACCACACACAAGTTGACCTGCTGTGAGGAAAAAACGAGTTAGTACATTTCAAACATGAAAAAGGTCATTTAATGTCAAGATGAAAAACCAAATTCCAAAAGTATAAAACAGAAAAAAATCCTTACCAAAGAAAGAAGATGTATCGGGCTCCTCATGCTCCTCCCACCCTGTGGTGCAACAGATGTCCCTTTCTCCAAAAATGCACTCAATGGGATCGTAATGTTGCAACCACACACAAGTTGACCTGCTGTGAGGAAAAAACGAGTTAGTACATTTCAAACATGAAAAAGGTCATTTAATGTCAACATGAAAAACCAAATTCCAAAAGTATAAAACAGAAAAAAATCCTTACCAAAGAAAGAAGATGTATCGGGCTCCTCACGCTCCTCCCACCCTGTGGTGCAACAGACGTCCCTTTCTCCAAAAATGCACTCAATGGGATCGTAATGTTGCAACCATACACAAGTTGACCTGCTGTGAGGAAAAAACGAGTTAGTACATTTCAAACATGAAAAAGGTCATTTAATGTCAACATGAAAAACCAAATTCCAAAAGTATAAAACAGAAAATAATCCTTACCAAAGAAAGAAGATGTATCGGGCTCCTCACGCTCCTCCCACCCTGTGGTGCAACAGACGTCCCTTTCTCCAAAAATGCACTCAATGGGATCGTAATGTTGCAACCACACACAAGTTGACCTGCTGTGAGGAAAAAACGAGTTAGTACATTTCAAACATGAAAAAGGTCATTTAATTCAACACGAAAAACCAAATTCCAAAAGTATAAAACAGAAAAAAATCCTTACCAAAGAAAAAAGATGTATCGGGCTCCTCACGCTCCTCCCACCCTGTGGTGCAACAGACGTCCCTTTCTCCAAAAATGCACTCAATGGGATCGTAATGTTGCAACCACACACAAGTTGACCTGCTGTGAGGAAAAAACGAGTTAGTACATTTCAAACATGAAAAAGGTCATTTAATGTCAACACGAAAAACTAAATTCCAAAAGTATAAAACAGAAAAAAATCCTTACCAAAGAAAGGAAATGTATCGGGCTCCTCACGCTCCTCCCACCCTGTGGTGCAACAGATGTCCCTTTCTCCAAAAATGCACTCAATGGGATCGTAATGTTGCAACCACACACAAGTTGACCTGCTGTGAGGAAAAAACGAGTTAGTACATTTCAAACATGAAAAAGGTCATTTAATGTCAACATGAAAAACCAAATTCCAAAAGTATAAAACAGAAAAAAATCCTTACCAAAGAAAGGAAATGTATCGTGCTCTGCACCCTCCTCCCGCCCTGTGGGGCAACAGATGTCCCTTTCTCCAAAAATGCACTCAATGGGATCGTAATGTTGTAACCACACACAAGTTGACCTGCTGTGAGGAAAAAACGAGTTAGTACATTTCAAACATGAAAAAGGTCATTTAATGTCAACATGAAAAACCAAATTCCAAAAGTATAAAACAGAAAAAAATCCTTACCAAAGAAAGGAAATGTATCGGGCTCCTCACGCTCCTCCCACCCTGTGGTGCAACAGATGTCCCTTTCTCCAAAAATGCACTCAATGGGATCGTAATGTTGCAACCACACACAAGTTGACCTGCTGTGAGGAAAAAACGAGTTAGTACATTTCAAACATGAAAAAGGTCATTTAATGTCAACATGAAAAACCAAATTCCAAAAGTATAAAACAGAAAAAAATCCTTACCAAAGAAAGGAAATGTATCGTGCTCTGCACCCTCCTCCCGCCCTGTGGGGCAACAGATGTCCCTTTCTCCAAAAATGCACCCAATGGGTTCGTAATGTTGCAACATCACACAAGTTGACCTGCTGTGAGGAAAAAACGAGTTAGTACATTTGAAACATGAAAAAGGTCATTTAATGTCAACATGAAAAACCAAATTTCCAAAAGTATAAAACAGAAAAAAATCCTTACCAAAGAAAGAAGATGTATCGGGCTCCTCACGCTCCTCCCACCCTGTGGTGCAACAGATGTCCCTTTCTCCAAAAATGCACTCAATGGGATCGTAATGTTGCAACCACACACAAGTTGACCTGCTGTGAGGAAAAAACGAGTTAGTACATTTCAAACATGAAAAAGGTCATTTAATGTCAAGATGAAAAACCAAATTCCAAAAGTATAAAACAGAAAAAAATCCTTACCAAAGAAAGAAGATGTATCGGGCTCCTCATGCTCCTCCCACCCTGTGGTGCAACAGATGTCCTTTTCTCCAAAAATGCACTCAATGGGATCGTAATGTTGCAACCACACACAAGTTGACCTGCTGTGAGGAAAAAACGAGTTAGTACATTTCAAACATGAAAAAGGTCATTTAATGTCAACATGAAAAACCAAATTCCAAAAGTATAAGACAGAAAAAAATCCTTACCAAAGAAAGAAGATGTATCGGGCTCCTCACGCTCCTCCCACCCTGTGGTGCAACAGACGTCCCTTTCTCCAAAAATGCACTCAATGGGATCGTAAAGTTGCAACCACACACAAGTTGACCTGCTGTGAGGAAAAAACGAGTTAGTACATTTCAAACATGAAAAAGGTCATTTAATGTCAACATGAAAAACCAAATTCCAAAAGTATAAAACAGAAATAAATCCTTACCAAAGAAAGAAGATGTATCGGGCTCCTCACCCTCCTCCCACCCTGTGGTGCAACAGATGTCCCTTTCTCCAAAAATGCACTCAATGGGATCGTAATGTTGCAACCACACACAATTTGACCTGCTGTGAGGAAAAAACGAGTTAGTACATTTCAAACATGAAAAAGGTCATTTAATGTCAACACGAAAAACCAAATTCCAAAAGTATAAAACAGAAAAAACTCCTTACCAAAGAAAGAAGATGTATCGGGCTCCTCACGCTCCTCCCACCCTGTGGTGCAACAGACGTCCCTTTCTCCAAAAATGCACTCAATGGGATCGTAATGTTGCAACCACACACAAGTTGACCTGCTGTGAGGAAAAAACGAGTTAGTACATTTCAAACATGAAAAAGGTCATTTAATGTCAACACGAAAAACCAAATTCCAAAAGTATAAAACAGAAAAATATCCTTACCAAAGAAAGGAAATGTATCGGGCTCCTCACGCTCCTCCCACCCTGTGGTGCAACAGATGTCCCTTTCTCCAAAAATGCACTCAATGGGATCGTAATGTTGCAACCACACACAAGTTGACCTGCTGTGAGGAAAAAACGAGTTAGTACATTTCAAACATGAAAAGGTCATTTAATGTCAACATGAAAAACCAAATTCCAAAAGTATAAAACAGAAAAAAATCCTTACCAAAGAAAGGAAATGTATCGTGCTATGCACCCTCCTCCCGCCCTGTGGGGCAACAGATGTCCCTTTCTCCAAAAATGCACCCAATGGGTTCGTAATGTTGCAACAACACACAAGTTGACCTGCTGTGAGGAAAAAACGAGTTAGTACATTTCAAACGTGAAAAAGGTCATTTAATGTCAACATGAAAAACCAAATTTCCAAAAGTATAAAACAGAAAAAAATCCTTACCAAAGAAGGAAGATGTATCGGGCTCCTCACGCTCCTCCCACCCTGTGGTGCAACAGATGTCCCTTTCTCCAAAAATGCACTCAATGGGATCGTAATGTTGCAACCACACACAAGTTGACCTGCTGTGAGGAAAAAACGAGTTAGTACATTTCAAACATGAAGAAGGTCATTAAATGTCAACATGAAAAACCAAATTCCAAAAGTCAAAAACAGAAAAAAATCCTTGCCAAAGAAAGGAAATGTATCGTGCTCTGCACCCTCCTCCCGCCCTGTGGTGCAACAGATGTCCCTTTCTCCAAAAATGCACTCAATGGGATCGTAATGTTGCAACCACACACAAGTTGACCTGCTGTGAGGAAAAAACGAGTTAGTACATTTCAAACATGAAAAAGGTCATTTAATGTCAACATGAAAAACCAAATTCCAAAAGTATAAAACAGAAAAAAATCCTTACCAAAAAAGAAGATGTATCGGGCTCCTCACGCTCCTCCCACTCTGTGGTGCAACAGATGTCCCTTTCTCCAAAAATGCACTCAATGGGATCGTAATGTTGCAACCACACACAAGTTGACCTGCTGTGAGGAAAAAACGAGTTAGTACATTTCAAACATGAAAAAGGTCATTTAATGTCAACATGAAAAACCAAATTCCAAAAGTATAAAACAGAAAAAAATCCTTACCAAAGAAAGAAGATGTATCGGGCTCCTCACGCTCCTCCCACCCTGTGGTGCAACAGATGTCCCTTTCTCCAAAAATGCACTCATTGGGATCGTAATGTTGCAACCACACACAAGTTGACCTGCTGTGAGGAAAAAACGAGTTAGTACATTTCAAACATGAAAAAGGTCATTTAATGTCAAGATGAAAAACCAAATTCCAAAAGTATAAAACAGAAAAAAATCCTTACCAAAGAAAGAAGATGTATCGGGCTCCTCATGCTCCTCCCACCCTGTGGTGCAACAGATGTCCCTTTCTCCAAAAATGCACTCAATGGGATCGTAATGTTGCAACCACACACAAGTTGACCTGCTGTGAGGAAAAAACGAGTTAGTACATGTCAAACATGAAAAAGGTCATTTAATGTCAACATGAAAAACCAAATTCCAAAAGTATAAAACAGAAAAAAATCCTTACCAAAGAAAGAAGATGTATCGGGCTCCTCACGCTCCTCCCACCCTGTGGTGCAACAGACGTCCCTTTCTCCAAAAATGCACTCAATGGGATCGTAATGTTGCAACCACACACAAGTTGACCTGCTGTGAGGAAAAAACGAGTTAGTACATTTCAAACATGAAAAAGGTCATTTAATGTCAACATGAAAAACCAAATTCCAAAAGTATAAAACAGAAAAAAATCCTTACCAAAGAAAGAAGATGTATCGGGCTCCTCACGCTCCTCCCACCCTGTGGTGCAACAGATGTCCCTTTCTCCAAAAATGCACTCAATGGGATCGTAATGTTGTAACCACACACAAGTTGACCTGCTGTGAGGAAAAAACGAGTTAGTACATTTCAAACATGAAAAAGGTCATTTAATGTCAACATGAAAAACCAAATTCCAAAAGTATAAAACAGAAAAAAATCCTTACCAAAGAAAGAAGATGTATCGGGCTCCGCACGCTCCTCCCACCCTGTGGTGCAACAGATGTCCCTTTCTCCAAAAATGCACTCAATGGGATCGTAATGTTGCAACCACACACAAGTTGACCTGCTGTGAGGAAAAAACGAGTTAGTACATTTCAAACATGAAAAAGGTCATTTAATGTCAACATGAAAAACCAAATTCCAAAAGTATAAAACAGAAAAAAATCCTTACCAAAGAAAGAAGATGTATCGGGCTCCTCACCCTCCTCCCACCCTGTGGTGCAACAGATGTCCCTTTCTCCAAAAATGCACTCAATGGGATCGTAATGTTGCAACCACACACAAGTTGACCTGCTGTGAGGAAAAAACGAGTTAGTACATTTCAAACATGAAAAAGGTCATTTAATGTCAACATGAAAAACCAAATTCCAAAAGTATAAAACAGAAAAAAATCCTTACCAAAGAAAGAAGATGTATCGGGCTCCTCACCCTCCTCCCACCCTGTGGTGCAACAGATGTCCCTTTCTCCAAAAATGCACTCAATGGGATCGTAATGTTGCAACCACACACAAGTTGACCTGCTGTGAGGAAAAAACGAGTTAGTACATTTCAAACATGAAAAAGGTCATTTAATGTCAAGATGAAAAACCAAATTCCAAAAGTATAAAACAGAAAAAAATCCTTACCAAAGAAAGAAGATGTATCGGGCTCCCCATGCTCCTCCCACCCTGTGGTGCAACAGATGTCCCTTTCTCCAAAAATGCACTCAATGGGATCGTAATGTTGCAACCACACACAAGTTGACCTGCTGTGAGGAAAAAACGAGTTAGTACATTTCAAACATGAAAAAGGTCATTTAATGTCAACATGAAAAACCAAATTCCAAAAGTATAAAACAGAAAAAAATCCTTACCAAAGAAAGAAGATGTATCGGGCTCCTCACGCTCCTCCCACCCTGTGGTGCAACAGACGTCCCTTTCTCCAAAAATGCACTCAATGGGATCGTAATGTTGCAACCACACACAAGTTGACCTGCTGTGAGGAAAATCGAGTTAGTACATTTCAAACATGAAAAAGGTCATTTAATGTCAACATGAAAAACCAAATTCCAAAAGTATAAAACAGAAAAAAATCCTTACCAAAGAAAGAAGATGTATCGGGCTCCGCACGCTCCTCCCACCCTGTGGTGCAACAGATGTCCCTTTCTCCAAAAATGCACTCAATGGGATCGTAATGTTGCAACCACACACAAGTTGACCTGCTGTGAGGAAAAAACGAGTTAGTACATTTCAAACATGAAAAAGGTCATTTAATGTCAACACGAAAAACCAAATTCCAAAAGTATAAAACAGAAAAAAATCCTTACCAAAGAAAGGAAATGTATCGGGCTCCTCACGCTCCTCCCACCCTGTGGTGCAACAGATGTCCCTTTCTCCAAAAATGCACTCAATGGGATCGTAATGTTGCAACCACACACAAGTTGATCTGCTGTGAGGAAAAAACGAGTTAGTACATTTCAAACATGAAAAAGGTTATTTAATGTCAGCATGAAAAACCAAATTCCAAAAGTATAAAACAGAAAAAAATCCTTACCAAAGAAAGAAGATGTATCGGGCTCCTCACGCTCCTCCCACCCTGTGGTGCAACAGATGTCCCTTTCTCCAAAAATGCACTGAATGGGATCGTAATGTTGCAACCACACACAAGTTGACCTGCTGTGAGGAAAAAACGAGTTAGTACATTTCAAACATGAAAAAGGTCATTTAATGTCAACACGAAAAACCAAATTCCAAAAGTATAAAACAGAAAAAAATCCTTACCAAAGAAAGAAGATGTATCGGGCTCCTCACGCTCCTCCCACCCTGTGGTGCAACAGATGTCCCTTTCTCCAAAAATGCACTCAATGGGATCGTAATGTTGCAACCACACACAAGTTGACCTGCTGTGAGGAAAAAACGAGTTAGTACATTTCAAACATGAAAAAGGTCATTTAATGTCAACATGAAAAACCAAATTCCAAAAGTATAAAACAGAAAAAAATCCGTACCAAAGAAAGAAGATGTATCGGGCTCCACACGCTCCTCCCACCCTGTGGTGCAACAGATGTCCCTTTCTCCAAAAATGCACTCAATGGGATCGTAATGTTGCAACCACACACAAGTTGACCTGCTGTGAGGAAAAAACGAGTTAGTACATTTCAAACATGAAAAAGGTCATTTAATGTCAACACGAAAAACCAAATTCCAAAAGTATAAAACAGAAAAAAATCCTTACCAAAGAAAGAAGATGTATCGGGCTCCACACGCTCCTCCCACCCTGTGGTGCAACAGATGTCCCTTTCTCCAAAAATGCACTCAATGGGATCGTAATGTTGCAACCACACACAAGTTGACCTGCTGTGAGGAAAAAACGAGTTAGTACATTTCAAACATGAAGAAGGTCATTAAATGTCAACATGAAAAACCAAGTTCCAAAAGTCAAAAACACAAAAAAATCCTTACCAAAGAAAGGAAATGTATCGTGCTCTGCACCCTCCTCCCGCCCTGTGGTGCAACAGATGTCCCTTTCTCCAAAAATGCACTCAATGGGATCGTAATGGTGCAACCACACACAAGTTGACCTGCTGTGAGGAAAAAACGAGTTAGTACATTTCAAACATGAAAAAGGTCATTTAATGTCAACACGAAAAACCAAATTCCAAAAGTATAAAACAGAAAAAAATCCTTACCAAAGAAAGAAGATGTATCGGGCTCCTCACGCTCCTCCCACCCTGTGGTGCAACAGATGTCCCTTTCTCCAAAAATGCACTCAATGGGATCGTAATGTTGCAACCACACACAAGTTGACCTGCTGTGAGGAAAAAACGAGTTAGTACATTTCAAACATGAAAAAGGTCATTTAATGTCAACACGAAAAACCAAATTCCAAAAGTATGAAACAGAAAAAAATCCTTACCAAAGAAAGAAGATGTATCGGGCTCCTCACGCTCCTCCCACCCTGTGGTGCAACAGATGTTCCTTTCTCCAAAAATGCACTCAATGGGATCGTAATGTTGCAACCACACACAAGTTGACCTGCTGTGAGGAAAAAACGAGTTAGTACATTTCAAACATGAAAAAGGTCATTTAATGTCAACATGAAAAACCAAATTCCAAAAGTATAAAACAGAAAAAAATCCTTACCAAAGAAAGAAGATGTATCGGGCTCCTCACGCTCCTCCCACCCTGTGGTGCAACAGATGTCCCTTTCTCCAAAAATGCACTCAATGGGATCGTAATGTTGTAACCACACACAAGTTGACCTGCTGTGAGGAAAAAACGAGTTAGTACATTTCAAACATGAAAAAGGTCATTTAATGTCAACATGAAAAACCAAATTCCAAAAGTATAAAACAGAAAAAAATCCTTACCAAAGAAAGAAGATGTATCGGGCTCCGCACGCTCCTCCCACCCTGTGGTGCAACAGATGTCCCTTTCTCCAAAAATGCACTCAATGGGATCGTAATGTTGCAACCACACACAAGTTGACCTGCTGTGAGGAAAAAACGAGTTAGTACATTTCAAACATGAAAAAGGTCATTTAATGTCAACATGAAAAGCCAAATTCCAAAAGTATAAAACAGAAAAAAATCCTTACCAAAGAAAGAAGATGTATCGGGCTCCTCACGCTCCTCCCACCCTGTGGTGCAACAGATGTCCCTTTCTCCAAAAATGCACTCAATGGGATCGTAATGTTGCAACCACACACAAGTTGACCTGCTGTGAGGAAAAAACGAGTTAGTACATTTCAAACATGAAAAAGGTCATTTAATGTCAAGATGAAAAACCAAATTCCAAAAGTATAAAACAGAAAAAAATCCTTACCAAAGATAGAAGATGTATCGGGCTCCTCATGCTCCTCCCACCCTGTGGTGCAACAGATGTCCCTTTCTCCAAAAATGCACTCAATGGGATCGTAATGTTGCAACCACACACAAGTTGACCTGCTGTGAGGAAAAAACGAGTTAGTACATTTCAAACATGAAAAAGGTCATTTAATGTCAACATGAAAAACCAAATTCCAAAAGTATAAAACAGAAAAAAATCCTTACCAAAGAAAGAAGATGTATCGGGGTCCTCACGATCCTCCCACCCTGTGGTGCAACAGACGTCCCTTTCTCCAAAAATGCACTCAATGGGATCGTAATGTTGCAACCACACACAAGTTGACCTGCTGTGAGGAAAAAACGAGTTAGTACATTTCAAACATGAAAAAGGTCATTTAATGTCAACACGAAAAACCAAATTCCAAAAGTATAAAACAGAAAAAAATCCTTACCAAAGAAAGGAAATGTATCGGGCTCCTCACCCTCCTCCCACCCTGTGGTGCAACAGATGTCCCTTTCTCCAAAAATGCACTCAATGGGATCGTAATGTTGCAACCACACACAAGTTGACCTGCTGTGAGGAAAAAACGAGTTAGTACATTTCAAACATGAAAAAGGTTATTTAATGTCAGCATGAAAAACCAAATTCCAAAAGTATAAAACAGAAAAAAATCCTTACCAAAGAAAGAAGATGTATCGGGCTCCTCACGCTCCTCCCACCCTGTGGTGCAACAGATGTCCCTTTCTCCAAAAATGCACTCAATGGGATCGTAATGTTGCAACCACACACAAGTTGACCTGCTGTGAGGAAAAAACGAGTTAGTACATTTCAAACATGAAAAAGGTCATTTAATGTCAACATGAAAAACCAAATTCCAAAAGTATAAAACAGAAAAAAATCCTTACCAAAGAAAGGAAATGTATCGGGCTCCTCACGCTCCTCCCACCCTGTGGTGCAACAGATGTCCCTTTCTCCAAAAATGCACTCAATGGGATCGTAATGTTGCAACCACACACAAGTTGACCTGCTGTGAGGAAAAAACGAGTTAGTACATTTCAAACATGAAAAAGGTCATTTAATGTCAACATGAAAAACCAAATTCCAAAAGTATAAAACAGAAAAAAATCCTTACCAAAGAAAGGAAATGTATCGTGCTCCTCACGCTCCTCCCACCCTGTGGTGCAACAGATGTCCCTTTCTCCAAAAATGCACTCAATGGGATCGTAATGTTGCAACCACACACAAGTTGACCTGCTGTGAGGAAAAAACGAGTTAGTACATTTCAAACATGAAAAAGGTCATTTAATGTCAACATGAAAAACCAAATTCCAAAAGTATAAAACAGAAAAAAATCCTTACCAAAGAAAGAAGATGTATCGGGCTCCTCACCCTCCTCCCGCCCTGTGGTGCAACAGATGTCCCTTTCTCCAAAAATGCACTCAATGGGATCGTAATGTTGCAACCACACACAAGTTGACCTGCTGTGAGGAAAAAACGAGTTTGTACATTTCAAACATGAAAAAGGTCATTTAATGTCAACATGAAAAACCAAATTCCAAAAGTATAAAACAGAAAAAAATCCTTACCAAAGAAAGAAGATGTATCGGGCACCTCACGCTCCTCCCACCCTGTGGTGCAACAGATGTCTTTTTCTCCAAAAATGCACTCAATGGGATCGTAATGTTGCAACCACACACAAGTTGACCTGCTGTGAGGAAAAAGGAGTTAGTACATTTCTAACATGAAAAAGGTCATTTAATGTCAACATGAAAAACCAAATTCCAAAAGTATAAAACAGAAAAAAATCCTTACCAAAGAAAGGAAATGTATCGGGCTCCTCACGCTCCTCCCACCCTGTGGTGCAACAGATGTTCCTTTCTCCAAAAATGCACTCAATGGGATCGTAATGTTGCAACCACACACAAGTTGACCAGCTGTGAGGAAAAAACGAGTTAGTACATTTCAAACATGAAGAAGGTCATTAAATGTCAACATGAAAAACCAAATTCCAAAAGTCAAAAACAGAAAAAAATCCTTACCAAAGAAAGGAAATGTATCGTGCTCTGCACCCTCCTCCCGCCCTGTGGTGCAACAGATGTCCCTTTCTCCAAAAATGCACTCAATGGGATCGTAATGTTGCAACCACACACAAGTTGACCTGCTGTGAGGAAAAAACGAGTTAGTACATTTCGAACATGGAAAAGGTCATTTAATGTCAACATGAAAAACCAAAATTCCAAAAGTATAAAACAGAAAAAAACCCTTACCAAAGAATGAAGATGTATCGGTCTCCTCACCCTCCTCCCACCCTGTGGTGCAACAGATGTCCCTTTCTCCAAAAATGCACTCAATGGGATCGTAATGTTGAAACCACACACAAGTTGACGTGCTGTGAGGAAAAAACGAGTTAGTACATTTCAAACGTGAAAAAGGTCATTTAATGTCAACATGAAAAGCCAAATTCCAAAAGTATAAACAGAAAAAAATCCTTACCAAAGAAAGAAGATGTATCGGGCTCCTCACGCTCCTCCCACCCTGTGGTGCAACAGATGTCCCTTTCTCCAAAAATGCACTCAATGGGATCGTAATGTTGCAACAACACACAAGTTGACCAGCTGTGAGGAAAAAACGAGTTAGTACATTTCGAACGTGGAAAAGGTCATTTAATGTCAACATGAAAAACCAAAATTCCAAAAGTATAAAACAGAAAAAAATCCTTACCAAAGAAAGAAGATGTATCGGTCTCCTCACCCTTCTTCCACCCAGTGGTGCAACAGATGTCCCTTTCTCCATAAATGCACTCAATGGGATCGTAATGTTGCAACCACACACAAGTTGACCTGCTGTGAGGAAAAAACGAGTTAGTATATTTCAAACGTGAAAAAGGTCATTTAATGTCAACATGAAAAACCAAAATTCCAAAAGTATAAAACAGAAAAAAATCCTTACCAAAGAAAGAAGATGTATCGGGCTCCTCACGCTCCACCCACCCTGTGGTGCAACAGATGTCCCTTTCTCCAAAAATGCACTCAATGGGATCGTAATGTTGCAACCACACACAAGTTGACCAGCTGTGAGGAAAAAACGAGTTAGTACATTTCAAACATGAAAAAGGTCATTTAATGTCAACATGAAAAACCAAATTCCAAAAGTATAAAACAGAAAAAAATCCTTACCAAAGAAAGGAAATGTATCGTGCTCTGCACCCTCCTCCCGCCCTGTGGTGCAACAGATGTCCCTTTCTCCAAAAATGCACTCAATGGGATCGTAATGTTGCAAACACACACAAGTTGACCTGCTGCGAGGAAAAAACGAGTTAGTACATTTCGAACATGGAAAAGGTCATTTAATGTCAACATGAAAAACCAAATTCCAAAAGTATAAAACAGAAAAAAATCCTTACCAAAGAAAGAAGATGTATCGGGCTCCACACCCTCCTCCCACCCTGTGGTGCAACAGATGTCCCTTTCTCCAAAAATGCACTCAATGGGATCGTAATGTTGCAACCACACACAAATTGACCTGCTGTGTGGAAAAAACGAGTTAGTACATTTCAAACATGAAAAAGGTCATTTAATGTCAACATGAAAAACCAAATTCCAAAAGTATAAAACAGAAAATAATCCTTACCAAAGAACGGAAATGTATCGTGCTCTGCACCCTCCTCCCACCCTGTCGTGCAACAGATGTCCCTTTCTCCAAAAATGCACTCAATGGGATCGTAATGTTGCAACCACACACAAGTTGACCTGCTGTGAGGAAAAAACGAGTTAGTACATTTCGAACATGGAAAAGGTCATTTAATGTCCACATGAAAAACCAAATTCCAAAAGTATAAAACAGAAAAAAATCCTTACCAAAGAAAGAAGATGTATCGGGCTCCTCACGCTCCTCCCACCCTGTGGTGCAACAGATGTCCCTTTCTCCAAAAATGCACTCAATGGGATCGTAATTTTGCAACCACACACAAATTGACCTGCTGTGAGGATAAAACGAGTTAGTACATTTCAAACATGAAAAAGGTCATTTAATGTCAACATGAAAAACCAAATTCCAAAAGTATAAAACAGAAAAAAATCCTTACCAAAGAAAGGAAATGTATCGGGCTCCTCACCCTCCTCCCACCCTGTGGTGCAACAGATGTCCCTTTCTCCAAAAATGCACTCAATGGGATCGTAATGTTGCAACCACACTCAAGTTGACCTGCTGTGAGGAAAAAACGAGTTAGTACATTTCGAACATGGAAAAGGTCATTTAATGTCAACATGAAAAACCAAATTCCAAAAGTATAAAACGGAAAAAAATCCTTACCAAAGAAAGGAAATGTATCGGGCTCCTCACCCTCCTCCCACCCTGTGGTGCAACAGATGTCCCTTTCTCCAAAAATGCACTCAATGGGATCGTAATGTTGCAACCACACTCAAGTTGACCTGCTGTGTGGAAAAAACGAGTTAGTACATTTCGAACATGGAAAAGGTCATTTAATGTCAACATGAAAAACCAAATTCCAAAAGTATAAAACGGAAAAAAATCCTTACCAAAGAAAGGAAATGTATCGGGCTCCTCACCCTCCTCCCACCCTGTGGTGCAACAGATGTCCCTTTCTCCAAAAATGCACTCAATGGGATCGTAATGTTGCAACCACACACAAATTGACCTGCTGTGAAAAAAAAACGAGTTAGTACATTTCAAACATGAAAAAGGTCATTTAATGTCAACATGAAAAACCAAATTCCAAAAGTATAAAACAGAAAATAATCCTAACCAAAGAACGGAAATGTATCATGCTCTGCACCCTCCTCCCACCCTGTCGTGCAACAGATGTCCCTTTCTCCAAAAATGCACTCAATGGGATCGTAATGTTGCAACCACACACAAATTGACCTGCTGTGAGGAAAAAACGAGTTAGTACATTTCAAACATGAAAAAGGTCATTTAATGTCAACATGAAAAACCAAATTCCAAAAGTATAAAACAGAAAAAAATCCTTACCAGAGAAAGGAAATGTATCGGGCTCCTCACCCTCCTCCCACCCTGTGGTGCAACAGATGTCCCTTTCTCCAAAAATGCACTCAATGGGATCGTAATGTTGCAACCACACACAAGTTGACCTGCTGTGAGGAAAAAACGAGTTAGTACATTTCGAACATGGAAAAGGTCATTTAATGTCAACATGAAAAATCAAATTCCAAAAGTATAAAACAGAAAAAAATCCTTACCAAAGAAAGAAGATGTATCGGGCTCCTCACCCTCCTCCCACCCTGTGGTGCAACAGATGTCCCTTTCTCCAAAAATGCACTCAATGGGATCGTAATGTTGCAACCACACACAAGTTGACCTGCTGTGAGGAAAAAACGTGGTAGTACATTTCGAACATGGAAAGGTCATTTAATGTCATCATGAAAAACCAAATTCCAAAAGTATAAAACAGAAAAAAATCCTTACCAAAGAAAGAAGATGTATCGGGCTCCTCACGCTCCTCCCAGCCTGTGGTGCAACAGATGTCCCTTTCTCCAAAAATGCACTCAATGGGTTCGTAACGTTGCAACAACACACAAGTTGAACTGCTGTGAGGAAAAAACGAGTTAGTACATTTCAAACGTGAAAAAGGTCATTTAATGTCAACATGAAAAACCAAAATTCCAAAAGTATAAAACAGAAAAAAATCCTTACCAAAGAATGAAGATGTATCGGTCTCCTCACCCTCCTCCCACCCTGTGGTGCAACAGATGTCCCTTTCTCCAAAAATGCACTCAATGGGATCGTAATGTTGAAACCACACACAAGGTGACCTGCTGTGAGGAAAAAACGAGTTAGTACATTTCAAACATGGAAAAGGTCATTTAATGTTAACATGAAAAACCAAATTCCAAAAGTATAAAACAGAAAAAAATCCTTACCAAAGAAAGAAGATGTATCGGTCTCCTCACCCTCCTTCCACCCAGTGGTGCAACAGATGTCCCTTTCTCCATAAATGCACTCAATGGGACCGTAATGTTGCAACAACACACAAGTTGACCTGCTGTGAGGAAAAAACGAGTTAGTACATTTCAAACGTGAAAAAGGTCCTTTAATGTCAACATGAAAAACCAAAATTCCAAAAGTATAAAACAGAAAAAAATCCTTACCAAAGAAAGAAGATGTATCGGGCTCCTCACGCTCCTCCCACCCTGTGGTGCAACAGATGGCCCTTTCTCCAAAAATGCACTCAATGGGATCGTAATGTTGCAACCACACCGAAGTTGACCAGCTGTGAGGAAAAAACGAGTTAGTACATTTCAAACACGAAAAAGGTCATTTAATGTCAACATGAAAAACCAAATTCCAAAAGTATAAAACAGAAAAAAATCCTTACCAAAGAAAGGAAATGTATCGTGCTCTGCACCCTCCTCCCGCCCTGTGGTGCAACAGATGTCCCTTTCTCCAAAAATGCACTCAATGGGATCGTAATGTTGCAAACACACACAAGTTGACCTGCTGTGAGGAAAAAACGAGTTAGTACATTTCGAACATGGAAAAGGTCATTTAATGTCAACATGAAAAACCAAATTCCAAAAGTATAAAACAGAAAAAAATCCTTACCAAAGAAAGAAGATGTATCGGGCTCCTCACCCTCCTCCCACCCTGTGGTGCAACAGATGTCCCTTTCTCCAAAAATGATCTCAATGGGATCGTAATGTTGCAACCACACACAAATTGACCTGCTGTGAGGAAAAAACGAGATAGTACATTTCAAACATGAAAAAGGTCATTTAATGTCAACATGAAAAACCAAATTCCAAAAGTATAAAACAGATAATAATCCTTACCAAAGAACGGAAATGTATCATGCTCTGCACCCTCCTCCCACCCTGTCGTGCAACAGATGTCCCTTTCTCCAAAAATGCACTCAATGGGATCGTAATGTTGCAACCACACACAAGTTGACCCGCTGTGAGGAAAAAACGAGTTAGTACATTTCAAACATGGAAAAGGTCATTTAATGTCAACATGAAAAACCAAATTCCAAAAGTATAAAACAGAAAAAAATCCTTACCAAAGAAAGAAGATGTATTGGGCTCCTCACCCTCCTCCCACCCTGTGGTGCAACAGATGTCCCTTTCTCCAAAAATGCACTCAATGGGATCGTAATGTTGCAACCACACACAAGTTGACCTGCTGTGAGGAAAAAACGAGTTAGTACATTTCGAACATGGAAAGGTCATTTAATGTCGTCATGAACAACCAAATTCCAAAAGTATAAAACAGAAAAAAATCCACACCAAAGAAAGAAGATGTATCGGGCTCCTCACCCTCCTCCCACCCTGTGGTGCAACAGATGTCCCTTTCTCCAAAAATGCACTCAATGGGATCGTAATGTTGCAACCACACACAAATTGACCTGCTGTGAGGAAAAAACGAGTTAGTACATTTCAAACATGAAAAAGGTCATTTAATGTCAACATGAAAAACCAAATTCCAAAAGTATAAAACAGAAAAAAATCCTTACCAAAGAAAGAAGATGTATCGGGCTCCTCACCCTCCTCCCACCCTGTGGTGCAACAGATGTCCCTTTCTCCAAAAATGCACTCAATGGGATCGTAATGTTGCAACCACACACAAATTGACCTCCTGTGAGGAAAAAACGAGTTAGTACATTTCAAACATGAAAAAGGTCATTTAATGTCAACATGAAAAACCAAATTCCAAAAGTATAAAACAGAAGATAATCCTTACCAAAGAACGGAAATGTATCCTGCTCTGCACCCTCCTCCCACCCTGTCGTGCAACAGATGTCCCTTTCTCCAAAAATGCACTCAATGGGATCGTAATGTTGCAACCACACACAAGTTGACCTGCTGTGAGGAAAAAACGAGTTAGTACATTTCGAACATGGAAAAGGTCATTTAATGTCAACATGAAAAACCAAATTCCAAAAGTATGAAACAGAAAAAAATCGTTACCAAAGAAAGAAGATGTATCGGGCTCCTCACCCTCCTCCTACCCTGTGGTGCAACAGATGTCCCTTTCTCCAAAAATGCACTCAATGGGATCGTAATGTTGCAACCACACACAAATTGACCTGCTGTGAGGAAAAAACGAGTTAGTACATTTCAAACATGAAAAAGGTCATTTAATGTCAACATGAAAAACCAAATTCCAAAAGTATAAAACAGAAAAAAATCCTTACCAAAGAAAGAAGATGTATCGGGCTCCTCACCCTCCTCCCACCCTGTGGTGCAACAGATGTCCCTTTCTCCAAAAATGCACTCAATGGGATCGTAATGTTACAACCACACACAAATTGACCTGCTGTGAGGAAAAAACGAGTTAGTACATTTCAAACATGAAACAGGTCATTTAATGTCAACATGAAAAACCAAATTCCAAAAGTATAAAACAGAAAATAATCCTTACCAAAGAACGGAAATGTATCGTGCTCTGCACCCTCCTCCCACCCTGTCGTGCAACAGATGTCCCTTTCTCCAAAAATGCACTCAATGGGATCGTAATGTTGCATCCACACACAAGTTGAGCTGCTGTGAGGAAAAAACGAGTTAGTACATTTCAAACATGATAAAAAGGTCATTTACTGTCAACATGAAAAACCAAATTCCAAAAGTATAAAACAGAAAAAAATCCTTACCAAAGAAAGAAGATGTATCAGGCTCCTCACCCTCCTCCCACCCTGTGGTGCAACAGATGTCCCTTTCTCCAAAAATGCACTCAATGGGATCGTAATGTTGCAACCACACACAAATTGACCTGCTGTGAGGAAAAAACGAGTTAGTACATTTCAAACATGAAAAAGGTCATTTAATGTCAACATGAAAAACCAAATTCCAAAAGTATAAAACAGAAAATAATCCTTACCAAAGAACGGAAATGTATCGTGCTCTGCACCCTCCTCCCACCCTGTGGTGCAACAGATGCCCCTTTCTCCAAAAATGCACTCAATGGGATCGTAATGTTGCAACCACACACAAGTTGACCTGCTGTGAGGAAAAAACGAGTTAGTACATTTCAAACATGGAAAAGGTCATTTAATATCAACATGAAAAACCAAATTCCAAAAGTATAAAACAGAAAAAAATCCTTACCAAAGAAAGAAGATGTATCGGGCTCCTCACCCTCCTCCCACCCTGTGGTGCAACATATGTCCCTTTCTCCAAAAATGCACTCAATGGGATCGTAATGTTGCAACCACACACAAATTGAATTGCTGTGAGGAAAAAACGAGTTAGTACATTTCAAACATGAAAAAGGTCATTTAATGTCAACATGAAAAACCAAATTCCAAAAGTATAAAAAAGAAAATAATCCTTACCAAAGAACGGGAATGTATCGTGCTCTGCACCCTCCTCCCACTCTGTGGTGCAACAGATGTCCCTTTCTCCAAAAATGGACTCAATGGGATCGTAATGTTGCAACCACACACAAGTTGACCTGCTGTGAGGAAAAAACGAGTTAGTACATTTCAAACATGGAAAAGGTCATTTAATATCAACATGAAAAACCAAATTCCAAAAGTATAAAACAGAAAAAAATCCTTACCAAAGAAAGAAGATGTATCGGGCTCCTCACCCTCCTCCCACCCTGTAGTGCAACAGATGTCCCTTTCTCCAAAAATGCACTCAATGCGATCGTAATGTTGCAACCACACACAAGTTGACCTGCTGTTTGGAAAAAACGAGTTAGTACATTTCAAACATGAAAAAGGTCATTTAAAGTCAACATGAAAAACCAAATTCCAAAAGTATAAAACAGAAATAAATCCTTACCAAAGAAAGAAGATGTATCGGGCTCCTCACCCTCCTCCCACCCTGTGGTGCAACAGATGTCCCTTTCTCCAAAAATGCACTCAATGGGATCGTAATGTTGAAACCACACACAAATTGACCTGCTGTGAGGAAAAAACGAGTTAGTACATTTCAAACATGAATAAGGTCATTTAATGTCAACATGAAAAATCAAATTCCAAAAGTATAAAACAGAAAATAATCCTTACCAAAGAACGGAAATGTATCGTGCTCTGCACCCTCCTCCCACCCTGTCGTGCAACAGATGTCCCTTTCTCCAAAAATGCACTCAATGGGATCGTAACGTTGCAACCACACACAAGTTGACCTGCTGTGAGGAAAAAACGAGTTAGTACATTTCGAACATGGAAAAGGTCATTTAATGTCAACATGAAGAACCAAATTCCAAAAGTATAAAACAGAAAAAAATCCTTACCAAAGAAAGAAGATGTATCGGGCTCCTCACCCTCCTCCCACCCTGTGGTGCAACAGATGTCCCTTTCTCCAAAAATGCACTCAATGGGATCGTAATGTTGCAACCACACACAAGTTGACCTGCTGTGAGGAAAAAAACGAGTTAGTACAATTCGAACATGGAAAGGTCATTTAATGTCGTCATGAAAAACCAAATTCCAAAAGTATAAAACAGAAAAAAATCCTTACCAAAGAAAGAAGATGTATCGGGCTCCTCACCCTCCTCCCACCCTGTGGTGCAACAGATGTCCCTTTCTCCAAAAATGCACTCAATGGGATCGTAATGTTGCAACCACACACAAATTGACCTCCTGTGAGGAGAAAACGAGTTAGTACATTTCAAACATGAAAAAGGTCATTTAATGTCAACATGAAAAACCAAATTCCAAAAGTATAAAACAGAAAAAAATCCTTACCAAAGAAAGAAGATGTATCGGGCTCCTCACCCTCCTCCCACCCTGTGGGGCAACAGATGTCCCTTTCCCCAAAAATGCACTCAATGGGATCGTAATGTTGCAACCACACACAAATTAACCTGCTGTGAGGAAAAAACGAGTTAGTACATTTCAAACATGAAAAAGGTCATTTAACGTCAACATGAAAAACCAAATTCCAAAAGTATAAAACAGAAAAAAATCCTTACCAAAGAAAGAAGATGTATCGGGCTCCTCACCCTCCTCCCACCCTGTGGTGCAACAGATGTCCCTTTCTCCAAAAATGCACTCAATGGGATCGTAATGTTGCAACCACACACAAATTGACCTGCTGTGAGGAAAAAACGAGTTAGTACATTTCAAACATGAAACAGGTCATTTAATGTCAACATGGAAAACCAAATTCCAAAAGTATAAAACAGAAAATAATCCTTACCAAAGAACGGAAATGTATCGTGCTCTCCACCCTCCTCCCACCCTGTCGTGCAACAGATGTCCCTTTCTCCAAAAATGCACTCAATGGGATCGTAATGTTGCAACCACACACAAGTTGACCTGCTGTGAGGAAAAAACGAGTTAGTACATTTCGAACATGGAAAAGGTCATTTAATGTCAACATGAAAAACCAAATTCCAAAAGTATAAAACAGAAAAAAATCCTTACCAAAGAAAGAAGATGTATCGGGCTCCTCACCCTCCTCCCACCCTGTTGTGCAACAGATGTCCCTTTCTCCAAAAATGCACTCAATGGGATCGTAATGTTGCAACCACACACAAGTTGACCTGCTGTGAGGAAAAAACGAGTTAGTACATTTCAAACATGGAAAAGTCATTTAATATCAACATGAAAAACCAAATTCCAAAAGTATAAAACAGAAAAAAATCCTTACCAAAGAAAGGAAATGTATCGTGCCCTGCACCCTCCTCCCGCCCTGTGTTGCAACAGATGTCCCTTTCTCCAAAAATGCACTCAGTGGGATCGTAATGTTGCAACCACACACAAGTTGCCCTGCTGTGAGGAAAAAACGAGTTAGTACATTTCGAACATGGAACAGGTCATTTAATGTAAACATGAAAAACCAAATTCCAAAAGTATAAAACAGAAAAAAATCCATACCAAAGAAAGAAGATGTATCGGGATCCTCACCCTCCTCCCACCCTGTGGTGCAACAGATGTCCCTTTCTCCAAAAATGCACTCAATGGGATCGTAATGTTGCAACCACACACAAATTGAATTGCTGTAAGGAAAAAACGAGTTAGTACATTTCAAACATGAAAAAGGTCATTTAATGTCAACATGAAAAACCAAATTCCAAAAGTATAAAACAGAAAATAATCCTTACCAAAGAACGGGAATGTATCATGCTCTGCACCCTCCTCCCACCCTGTGGCGCAACAGATGTCCCTTTCTCCAAAAATGCACTCAATGGGATCGTAATGTTGCAACCATACACAAGTTGACCTGCTGTGAGGAAAATACGAGTTAGTACATTTCAAACATGGAAAAGGTCATTTAATATCAACATGAAAAACCAAATTCCAAAAGTATAAAACAGAAAAAAATCCTTACCAAAGAAAGAAGATGTATCGGGCTCCTCACCCTCCTCCCACCCTGTGGTGCAACAGATGTCCCTTTCTCCAAAAATGCACTCAATGGGATCGTAATGTTGCAACCACACACAAGTTGACCTGCTGTGAGGAAAAAACGAGTTAGTACATTTCGAACATGGAACAGGTCATTTAATGTAAACATGTAAAACCAAATTCCAAAAGTATAAAACAGAAAATAATCCTTACCAAAGAACGGGAATGTATCGTGCTCTGCACCCTCCTCCCGCCCTGTGGTGCAACAGATGTCCCTTTCTCCAAAAATGCACTCAATGGGATCGTAATGTTGCAACAACACACAAGTTGACCTGCTGTGAGGAAAAAACGAGTTAGTACATTTCGAACATGGAACAGGTCATTTAATGTAAACATGAAAAACCAAATTCCAAAAGTATAAAACAGAAAATAATCCTTACCAAAGAAAGAAGATGTATCGTGCTCTGCACCCTCCTCCCACCCTGTGGGGCAACAGATGTCCCTTTCTCCAAAAATGCACTCAATGGGATCGTAATGTTGCAACCACACACAAGTTGACCTGCTGTGAGGAAAAAACGAATTAGTACATTTCAAACATGGAAAAGGTCATTTAATATCAACATGAAAAACCAAATTCCAAAAGTATAAAACAGAAAAAAATCCTTACCAAAGAAAGAAGATGTATCGGGCTCCTCACCCTCCTCCCACCCTGTGGTGCAACAGATGTCCCTTTCTCCAAAAATGCACTCAATGGGATCGTAATGTTGCAACCACACACAAATTGAATTGCTGTGAGGAATAAACGAGTTAGTACATTTCAAACATGAAAAAGGTCATTTAATGTCAACATGAAAAACCAAATTCCAAAAGTATAAAACAGAAAAAAATCCTTACCAAAGAAAGAAGATGTATCGTGCTCTGCACCCTCCTCCCACCCTGTGGGGCAACAGATGTCCCTTTCTCCAAAAATGCACTCAATGGGATCGTAATGTTGCAACCACACACAAGTTGACCTGCTGTGAGGAAAAAACGAGTTAGTACATTTCAAACATGGAAAAGGTCATTTAATATCAACATGGAAAACCAAATTCCAAAAGTATAAAACAGAAAAAAATCCATACCAAAGAAAGAAGATGTATCGGGCTCCTCACCCTCCTCCCACCCTGTGGTGCAACAGATGTCCCTTTCTCCAAAAATGCACTCAATGGGATCGTAATGTTGCAACCACACACAAATTGAATTGCTGTGAGGAAAATACGAGTTAGTACATCTCAAACATGAAAAAGGTCATTTAATGTCAACATGAAAAACCAAATTCCAAAAGTATAAAACAGAAAAAAATCCTTACCAAAGAAAGAAGATGTATCGTGTTCTGCACCCTCCTCCCACCCTGTGGGACAACAGATGTCCCTTTCTCCAAAAATGCACTCAATGGGATCGTAATGTAGCAACCACACACAAGTTGACCTGCTGTGAGGAAAAAACGAGTTAGTACATTTCGAACATGGAACAGGTCATTTAATGTAAACATGAAAAACCAAATTCCAAAAGTATAAAACAGAAAATAATCCTTACCAAAGAACGGGAATGTATCGTGCTCTGCACCCTCCTCCCGCCCTGTGGTGCAACAGATGTCCCTTTCTCCAAAAATGCACTCAATGGGATCGTAATGTTGCAACCACACACAAGTTGACCTGCTGTGAGGAAAAAACGAGTTAGTACATTTCGAACATGGAACAGGTCATTTAATGTAAACATGGAAAACCAAATTCCAAAAGTATAAAACAGAAAATAATCCTTACCAAAGAACGGGAATGTATCGTGCTCTGCACCCTCCTCCCGCCCTGTGGTGCAACAGATGTCCCTTTCTCCAAAAATGCACTCAATGGGATCGTAATGCTGCAACCACACTCAAGTTGACCTGCTGTGAGGAAAAAATGAGTTAGTACATTTCGAACATGGAACAGGTCATTTAATGTAAACATGAAAAACCAAATTCCATATGTATAAAACAGAAAATAATCCTTACCAAAGAACGGGAATGTATCGTGCTCTGCACCCTCCTCCCACTCTGTGGTGCAACAGATGTCCCTTTCTCCAAAAATGCACTCAATGGGATCGTAATGTTGCAACCACACACAAGTTGACCTGCTGTGAGGAAAAAACGAGTTAGTACATTTCAAACATGAAAAAGGTCATTTAATGTCAACATGAAAAACCAAATTCCAAAAGTATAAATCAGAAAAAAATCCTTACCAAAGAAAGAAGATGTATCGGGCTCCTCACCCTCCTCCCACCCTGTGGTGCAACAGATGTCCCTTTCTCCAAAAATGCACTCAATGGGATCGTAATGTTGCAACCACACACAAATTGACCTGCTGTGAGGAAAAAACGAGTTAGTACATTTCAAACATGAAAAAGGTCATTTAATGTCTACATGAAAAACCAAATTCCAAAAGTATAAAACAGAAAAAATCCTTACCAAAGAAAGAAGGTGTATCCGTCTCCTCACCCTCCTCCCAAACTGTGGTGCAACAGATGTCCCTATCTCCAAAAATGCACTCAATGTGATCGTAATGTTGCAACCACACACAAGTTGACCTGCTGTGAGGAAGAAACGAGTAAGTACATTTCAAACATGATAAACAGGTCATTTAATGTCAACATGAAAAACCAAATTCCAAAAGTATAAAACAGAAAAAAATCCTTACCAAAGAAAGAAGGTGTATTGGGCTCCTCACCCTCCTCCCACCCTGTGGTGCAACAGATGTCCCTTTCTCCAAAAATGCACTCAATGGGATCGTAATGTTGCTACCACACACAAGTTGACCTGCTGTGAGGACAAAACGAGTTAGTACATTTCAAACATGGAAAAGGTCTTTTAATATCAACATGAAAAACCAAATTCCAAAAGTATAAAACAGAAAAAAATCCTTACCAAAGAAAGAAGATGTATCGGGCTCCTCACCCTCCTCCCACCCTGTGGTGCAACAGATGTCCCTTTCTCCAAAAATGCACTCAATGGGATCGTAATGTTGCAACCACACACAAATTGACCTGCTGTGAGGAAAAAACGAGTTAGTACATTTCAAACATGAAAAAGGTCATTTAATGTCAACAAGAAAAACCAAATTCCAAAAGTATAAAACAGAAAATAATCCTTACCAAAGAACGGGAATGTATCGTGCTCTGCACCCTCCTCCCACCCTGTGGTGCAACAGATGTCCCTTTCTCCAAAAATGCACTCAATGGGATCGTAATGTTGCAACCACACACAAGTTGACCTGCTGTAAGGAAAAAACAAGTTAGTACATTTCAAACATGGAAATGGTCATTTAAAGTCAACATGAAAAACCAAATTCCAAAAGTATAAAACAGAAAAAAATCCTTACCAAAGAAATAAGGTGTATCCGTCTCCTCACCCTCCTCCCACCCTGTGGTGCAACAGATGTCCCTTTCTCCAAAAATGCACTCAATGGGATCGTAATGTTGCAACCATACACAAGTTGACCTGCTGTGAGGAAAAAACGAGTAAGTACATTTCAAACATGATAAAAAGGTCATTTAATGTCAACATGAAAAACCAAATTCCAAAAGTATAAAACAGAAAAAAATCCCTACCAAAGAAAGAAGGTGTATCGGGCTCCTCACCCTCCTCCCACCCTGTGGTGCAACAGATGTCCCTTTCTCCAAAAATGCACTCAATGGGATCGTAATGTTGCAACCACACACAAGTTGACCTGCTGTGAGGAAAAAACGAGTTAGTACATTTCAAACATGATAAAAAGGTCATTTAATGTCAACATGAAAAACCAAATTCCAAAAGTATAAAACAGAAAAAAATCCTTACCAAAGAAAGAAGGTGTATCCGTCTCCTCACCCTCCTCCCACCCTGTGGTGCAACAGATGTCCCTTTCTCCAAAAATGCACTCAATGGGATCGTAATGTTGCAACCACACACAAGTTGACCTGCTGTGAGGAAAAAACGAGTTAGTACATTTCAAACATGATAAAAAGGTCATTTAATGTCAACACGAAAAACCAAATTCCAAAATTATAAAACAGAAAAAAATCCTTACCAAAGAAAGAAGGTGTATCCGTCTCCTCACCCTCCTCCCACTCTGTGGTGCAACAGATGTCCCTTTCTCCAAAAATGCACTCAATGGGATCGTAATGTTGCAACCACACACAAGTTGACCTGCTGTGAGGAAAAAACAAGTTAGTACATTTCAAACATGATAAAAAGATCATTTAATGTCAACATGAAAAACCAAATCCAAAAAGTATAAAACAGAAAAAAATCCTTACCAAAGGATGAAGGTGTATCGGGCTCCTCACCCTCCTCCCACCCTGTGGTGCAACAGATGTCCCTTTCTCCAAAAATGCACTCAATGGGATCGTAATGTTGCATTCACACACAAGTTGACCTGCTGTGAGGAAAAAACGAGTTAGTAGATTTCAAACATGATAAAAGGGTCATTTAATGTCAACATGAAAAACCAAATTCCAAAAGTATAAAACAGAAAAAAATCCTTACCAAAGAAAGAAGGTGTATCCGTCTCCTCACCCTCCTCCCACCCTGTGGTGCAACAGATGTCCCTTTCTCCAAAAATGCACTCAATGGGATCGTAATCTTGCAACCACACACAAGTTGACCTGCTGTGAGGAAAAAACGAGTTAGTACATTTCAAACATGATAAAAAGTTCATTTAATGTCAACATGAAAAACCAAATTCCAAAAGTATAAAACAGAAAAAAATCCTTACCAAAGAAAGAAGGTGTATCCGTCTCCTCACCCTCCTCCCACCCTGTGGTGCAACAGATGTCCTATTCTCCAAAAATGCACTCAATGGGATCGTAATGTTGCAACCACACACAAGTTGACCTGCTGTGAGGAAAAAACGAGTTAGTACATTTCAAACATGATAAAAAGTTCATTTAATGTCAACATGAAAAACCAAATTCCAAAGGTATAAAACAAAAAAAAAATTCTTACCAAAGAAAGAAGGTGTATCCGTCTCCTCACCCTCCTCCCACCCTGTGGTGCAACAGATGTCCCTACCTCCAAAAATGCACTCAATGGGATCGTAATGTTGCAACCACACACAAATTAACCTGCTGTGAGGAAAAAACGAGTTAGTACATTTCAAACATGAAAAAGGTCATTTAACGTCAACATGAAAAACCAAATTCCAAAAGTATAAAACAGAAAAAAATCCTTACCAAAGAAAGAAGATGTATCGGGCTCCTCACCCTCCTCCCACCCTGTGGTGCAACAGATGTCCCTTTCTCCAAAAATGCACTCAATGGGATCGTAATGTTGCAACCACACACAAATTGACCTGCTGTGAGGAAAAAACGAGTTAGTACATTTCAAACATGAAACAGGTCATTTAATGTCAACATGGAAAACCAAATTCCAAAAGTATAAAACAGAAAATAATCCTTACCAAAGAACGGAAATGTATCGTGCTCTCCACCCTCCTCCCACCCTGTCGTGCAACAGATGTCCCTTTCTCCAAAAATGCACTCAATGGGATCGTAATGTTGCAACCACACACAAGTTGACCTGCTGTGAGGAAAAAACGAGTTAGTACATTTCGAACATGGAAAAGGTCATTTAATGTCAACATGAAAAACCAAATTCCAAAAGTATAAAACAGAAAAAAATCCTTACCAAAGAAAGAAGATGTATCGGGCTCCTCACCCTCCTCCCACCCTGTTGTGCAACAGATGTCCCTTTCTCCAAAAATGCACTCAATGGGATCGTAATGTTGCAACCACACACAAATTGACCTGCTGTGAGGAAGAAACGAGTTAGTACATTTCAAACATGAAAAAGGTCATTTAATGTCAAGATGAAAAACCAAATTCCAAAAGTATAAAACAGAAAATAATCCTTACCAAAGAACGGAAATGCATCGTGCTCTGCACCCTCCTCCCACCCTGTCGTGCAACAGATGTCCCTTTCTCCAAAAATGCACTCAATGGGATCGTAGTGTTGCAACCACACACAAGTTGACCTGCTGTGAGGAAAAAACGAGTTAGTACATTTCAAACATGGAAAAGTCATTTAATATCAACATGAAAAACCAAATTCCAAAAGTATAAAACAGAAAAAAATCCTTACCAAAGAAAGGAAATGTATCGTGCCCTGCACCCTCCTCCCGCCCTGTGTTGCAACAGATGTCCCTTTCTCCAAAAATGCACTCAGTGGGATCGTAATGTTGCAACCACACACAAGTTGCCCTGCTGTGAGGAAAAAACGAGTTAGTACATTTCGAACATGGAACAGGTCATTTAATGTAAACATGAAAAACCAAATTCCAAAAGTATAAAACAGAAAAAAATCCATACCAAAGAAAGAAGATGTATCGGGATCCTCAGCCTCCTCCCACCCTGTGGTGCAACAGATGTCCCTTTCTACAAAAATGCACTCAATGGGATCGTAATGTTGCAACCACACACAAATTGAATTGCTGTGAGGAAAAAACGAGTTAGTACATTTCAAACATGAAAAAGGTCATTTAATGTCAACATGAAAAACCAAATTCCAAAAGTATAAAACAGAAAATAATCCTTACCAAAGAACGGGAATGTATCATGCTCTGCACCCTCCTCCCACCCTGTGGCGCAACAGATGTCCCTTTCTCCAAAAATGCACACAATGGGATCGTAATGTTGCAACCATACACAAGTTGACCTGCTGTGAGGAAAATACGAGTTAGTACATTTCAAACATGGAAAAGGTCATTTAATATCAACATGAAAAACCAAATTCCAAAAGTATAAAACAGAAAAAAATCCTTACCAAAGAAAGAAGATGTATCGGGCTCCTCACCCTCCTCCCACCCTGTGGTGCAACAGATGTCCCTTTCTCCAAAAATGCACTCAATGGGATCGTAATGTTGCAACCACACACAAGTTGACCTGCTGTGAGGAAAAAACGAGTTAGTACATTTCGAACATGGAACAGGTCATTTAATGTAAACATGTAAAACCAAATTCCAAAAGTATAAAACAGAAAATAATCCTTACCAAAGAACGGGAATGTATCGTGCTCTGCACCCTCCTCCCGCCCTGTGGTGCAACAGATGTCCCTTTCTCCAAAAATGCACTCAATGGGATCGTAATGTTGCAACAACACACAAGTTGACCTGCTGTGAGGAAAAAACGAGTTAGTACATTTCGAACATGGAACAGGTCATTTAATGTAAACATGAAAAACCAAATTCCAAAAGTATAAAACAGAAAATAATCCTTACCAAAGAAAGAAGATGTATCGTGCTCTGCACCCTCCTCCCACCCTGTTGGGCAACAGATGTCCCTTTCTCCAAAAATGCACTCAATAGGATCGTAATGTTGCAACCACACACAAGTTGACCTGCTGTGAGGAAAAAACGAATTAGTACATTTCAAACATGGAAAAGGTCATTTAATATCAACATGAAAAACCAAATTCCAAAAGTATAAAACAGAAAAAAATCCTTACCAAAGAAAGAAGATGTATCGGGCTCCTCACCCTCCTCCCACCCTGTGGTGCAACAGATGTCCCTTTCTCCAAAAATGCACTCAATGGGATCGTAATGTTGCAACCACACACAAATTGAATTGCTGTGAGGAATAAACGAGTTAGTACATTTCAAACATGAAAAAGGTCATTTAATGTCAACATGAAAAACCAAATTCCAAAAGTATAAAACAGAAAAAAATCCTTACCAAAGAAAGAAGATGTATCGTGCTCTGCACCCTCCTCCCACCCTGTGGGGCAACAGATGTCCCTTTCTCCAAAAATGCACTCAATGGGATCGTAATGTTGCAACCACACACAAGTTGACCTGCTGTGAGGAAAAAACGAGTTAGTACATTTCAAACATGGAAAAGGTCATTTAATATCAACATGAAAAACCAAATTCCAAAAGTATAAAACAGAAAAAAATCCATACCAAAGAAAGAAGATGTATCGGGCTCCTCACCCTCCTCCCACCCTGTGGTGCAACAGATGTCCCTTTCTCCAAAAATGCACTCAATGGGATCGTAATGTTGCAACCACACACAAATTGAATTGCTGTGAGGAAAATACGAGTTAGTACATCTCAAACATGAAAAAGGTCATTTAATGTCAACATGAAAAACCAAATTCCAAAAGTATAAAACAGAAAAAAATCCTTACCAAAGAAAGAAGATGTATCGTGTTCTGCACCCTCCTCCCACCCTGTGGGACAACAGATGTCCCTTTCTCCAAAAATGCACTCAATGGGATCGTAATGTAGCAACCACACACAAGTTGACCTGCTGTGAGGAAAAAACGAGTTAGTACATTTCAAACATGGAAAAGGTCATTTAATATCAACATGAAAAACCAAATTCCAAAAGTATAAAACAGAAAAAAATCCTTACCAAAGGAAGAGGATGTATCGGGCTCCTCACCCTCCTCCCACCCTGTGGTGCAACAGATGTCCCTTTCTCCAAAAATGCACTCAATGGGATCGTAATGTTGCAACCACACACATGTTGACCTGCTGTGAGGAAAAAACGAGTTAGTACATTTCGAACATGGAACAGGTCATTTAATGTAAACATGAAAAACCAAATTCCAAAAGTATAAAACAGAAAATAATCCTTTCCAAAGAACGGGAATGTATCGTGCTCTGCACCCTCCTCCCGCCCTGTGGTGCAACAGATGTACCTTTCTCCAAAAATGCACTCAATGGGATCGTAATGTTGCAACCACACACAAGTTGACCTGCTGTGAGGAAAAAACGAGTTAGTACATTTCGAACATGGAACAGGTCATTTAATGTAAACATGAAAAACCAAATTCCAAAAGTATAAAACAGAAAATAATCCTTACCAAAGAACGGGAATGTATCGTGCTCTGCACCCTCCTCCCGCCCTGTGGTGCAACAGATGTCCCTTTCTCCAAAAATGCACTCAATGGGATCGTAATGCTGCAACCACACTCAAGTAGACCTGCTGTGAGGAAAAAATGAGTTAGTACATTTCGAACATGGAACAGGTCATTTAATGTAAACATGAAAAACCAAATTCCATATGTATAAAACAGAAAATAATCCTTACCAAAGAACGGGAATGTATCGTGCTCTGCACCCTCCTCCCACTCTGTGGTGCAACAGATGTCCCTTTCTCCAAAAATGCACTCAATGGGATCGTAATGTTGCAACCACACACAAGTTGACCTGCTGTGAGGAAAAAACGAGTTAGTACATTTCAAACATGAAAAAGGTCATTTAATGTCAACATGAAAAACCAAATTCCAAAAGTATAAAACAGAAAAAAATCCTTACCAAAGAAAGAAGATGTATCGGGCTCCTCACCCTCCTCCCACCCTGTGGTGCAACAGATGTCCCTTTCTCCAAAAATGCACTCAATGGGATCGTAATGTTGCAACCACACACAAATTGACCTGCTGTGAGGAAAAAACGAGTTAGTACATTTCAAACATGAAAAAGGTCATTTAATGTCTACATGAAAAAACCAAATTCCAAAAGTATAAAACAGAAAAAATCCTTACCAAAGAAAGAAGGTGTATCCGTCTCCTCACCCTCCTCCCAAACTGTGGTGCAACAGATGTCCCTATCTCCAAAAATGCACTCAATGTGATCGTAATGTTGCAACCACACACAAGTTGACCTGCTGTGAGGAAGAAACGAGTAAGTACATTTCAAACATGATAAACAGGTCATTTAATGTCAACATGAAAAACCAAATTCCAAAAGTATAAAACAGAAAAAAATCCTTACCAAAGAAAGAAGGTGTATTGGGCTCCTCACCCTCCTCCCACCCTGTGGTGCAACAGATGTCCCTTTCTCCAAAAATGCACTCAATGGGATCGTAATGTTGCTACCACACACAAGTTGACCTGCTGTGAGGACAAAACGAGTTAGTACATTTCAAACATGGAAAAGGTCTTTTAATATCAACATGAAAAACCAAATTCCAAAAGTATAAAACAGAAAAAAATCCTTACCAAAGAAAGAAGATGTATCGGGCTCCTCACCCTCCTCCCACCCTGTGGTGCAACAGATGTCCCTTTCTCCAAAAATGCACTCAATGGGATCGTAATGTTGCAACCACACACAAATTGACCTGCTGTGAGGAAAAAACGAGTTAGTACATTTCAAACATGAAAAAGGTCATTTAATGTCAACAAGAAAAACCAAATTCCAAAAGTATAAAACAGAAAATAATCCTTACCAAAGAACGGGAATGTATCGTGCTCTGCACCCTCCTCCCACCCTGTGGTGCAACAGATGTCCCTTTCTCCAAAAATGCACTCAATGGGATCGTAATGTTGCAACCACACACAAGTTGACCTGCTGTAAGGAAAAAACAAGTTAGTACATTTCAAACATGGAAATGGTCATTTAATATCAACATGAAAAACCAAATTCCAAAAGTATAAAACAGAAAAAAATCCTTACCAAAGAAAGAAGATGTATCGGGCTCCTCACCCTCCTCCCACCCTGTGGTGCAACAGATGTCCCTTTCTCCAAAAATGCACTCAATGGGATCGTAATGTTGCAACCACACACAAGTTGACCTGCTGTGAGGAAAAAACGAGTTAGTACATTTCAAACATGAAAAAGGTCATTTAAAGTCAACATGAAAAACCAAATTCCAAAAGTATAAAACAGAAAAAAATCCTTACCAAAGAAATAAGGTGTATCCGTCTCCTCACCCTCCTCCCACCCTGTGGTGCAACAGATGTCCCTTTCTCCAAAAATGCACTCAATGGGATCGTAATGTTGCAACCATACACAAGTTGACCTGCTGTGAGGAAAAAACGAGTAAGTACATTTCAAACATGATAAAAAGGTCATTTAATGTCAACATGAAAAACCAAATTCCAAAAGTATAAAACAGAAAAAAATCCCTACCAAAGAAAGAAGGTGTATCGGGCTCCTCACCCTCCTCCCACCCTGTGGTGCAACAGATGTCCCTTTCTCCAAAAATGCACTCAATGGGATCGTAATGTTGCAACCACACACAAGTTGACCTGCTGTGAGGAAAAAACGAGTTAGTACATTTCAAACATGATAAAAAGGTCATTTAATGTCAACATGAAAAACCAAATTCCAAAAGTATAAAACAGAAAAAAATCCTTACCAAAGAAAGAAGGTGTATCCGTCTCCTCACCCTCCTCCCACCCTGTGGTGCAACAGATGTCCCTTTCTCCAAAAATGCACTCAATGGGATCGTAATGTTGCAACCACACACAAGTTGACCTGCTGTGAGGAAAAAACGAGTTAGTACATTTCAAACATGATAAAAAGGTCATTTAATGTCAACACGAAAAACCAAATTCCAAAAGTATAAAACAGAAAAAAATCCTTACCAAAGAAAGAAGGTGTATCCGTCTCCTCACCCTCCTCCCACTCTGTGGTGCAACAGATGTCCCTTTCTCCAAAAATGCACTCAATCGGATCGTAATGTTGCAACCACACACAAGTTGACCTGCTGTGAGGAAAAAACAAGTTAGTACATTTCAAACATGATAAAAAGATCATTTAATGTCAACATGAAAAACCAAATCCAAAAAGTATAAAACAGAGAAAAATCCTTACCAAAGGATGAAGGTGTATCGGGCTCCTCACCCTCCTCCCACCCTGTGGTGCAACAGATGTCCCTTTCTCCAAAAATGCACTCAATGGGATCGTAATGTTGCATTCACACACAAGTTGACCTGCTGTGAGGAAAAAACGAGTTAGTACATTTCAAACATGAATAAGGTCATTTAATGTCAACATGAAAAACCAAATTCCAAAAGTATAAAACAGAAAATAATCCTTACCAAAGAACGGAAATGTATCGTGCTCTGCACCCTCCTCCCACCCTGTCGTGCAACAGGTGTCCCTTTCTCCAAAAATGCACTCAATGGGATCGTAACGTTGCAACCACACACAAGTTGACCTGCTGTGAGGAAAAAACGAGTTAGTACATTTCAAACATGATAAAAAGTTCATTTAATGTCAACATGAAAAACCAAATTCCAAAAGTATAAAACAGAAAAAAATCCTTACCAAAGAAAGAAGGTGTATCCGTCTCCTCACCCTCCTCCCACCCTGTGGTGCAACAGATGTCCTATTCTCCAAAAATGCACTCAATGGGATCGTAATGTTGCAACCACACACAAGTTGACCTGCTGTGAGGAAAAAACGAGTTAGTACATTTCAAACATGATAAAAAGGTCATTTAATGTCAACATGAAAAACCAAATTCCAAAGGTATAAAACAAAAAAAAAATTCTTACCAAAGAAAGAAGGTGTATCCGTCTCCTCACCCTCCTCCCACCCTGTGGTGCAACAGATGTCCCTACCTCCAAAAATGCACTCAATGGGATCGTAATGTTGCAACCACACCCAAGATGACCTGCTGTGAGGAAAAAACGAGTTAGTACATTTCAAACATGATAAAAGGGTCATTTAATGTCAACATGAGAAACCAAATTCCAAAAGTATAAAACAGAAAAAAATTCTTACCAAAGAAAGAAGGTGTATCCGTCTCCTCACCCTCCTCCCACCCTGTGGTGCAACAGATGTCCCTTTCTCCAAAAATGCACTCAATGGGATCGTAATGTTGCAACCACACACAAGTTGACCTTATGTGAGGAAAAAACGAGTTAGTACATTTTAAACATGGAACAGGTCATTTAATGTAAACATGAAAAACCAAATTCCAAAAGTATAAAACAGAAAAAAATCCTTACCAAAGAAAGAAGGTGTATCCGTCTCCTCACCCTCCTCCCACCCTGTGGTGCAACAGATGTCCCTTTCTCCAAAAATGCACTCAATGGGATCGTAATGTTGCAACCACACACAAGTTGACATGCTGTGAGGAAAAAACGAGTTAGTACATTTCAAACATGATAAAAAGGTCATTTTATGTCAACATGAAAAACCAAATTCCAAAAGTATAAAACAGAAAAAAATCCTTACCAAAGAAAGAAGGTGTATCGTGCTCTGCACCCTCCTCCCACCCTGTGGTGCAACAGATGTCCCTTTCTCCAAAAATGCACTCAATGGGATCGTAATGTTGCAACCACACACAAGTTGACCTGCTGTGAGGAAAAAACGAGTTAGTACATTTCAAACATGATAAAAAGGTCATTTAATGTCAACATGAAAAACCAAATTCCAAAAGTATAAAACAAAAAAAAAATTCTTACCAAAGAAAGAAGGTGTATCCGTCTCCTCACCCTCCTCCCACCCTGTGGTGCAACAGATGTCCCTACCTCCAAAAATGCACTCAA
This sequence comes from Schistocerca piceifrons, assembly GCF_021461385.2. Classification (NCBI taxonomy): domain Eukaryota; kingdom Metazoa; phylum Arthropoda; class Insecta; order Orthoptera; family Acrididae; genus Schistocerca; species Schistocerca piceifrons. The sequence continues at coordinate 7,749,013 of NC_060147.1, forward strand.
TGGGATCGTAATGTTGCAACCACACACAAGATGACCTGCTGTGAGGAAAAAACGAGTTAGTACATTTCAAACATGATAAAAGGGTCATTTAATGTCAACATGAAAAACCAAATTCCAAAAGTATAAAACAGAAAAAAATCCTTACCAAAGAAAGAAGGTGTATCAGTCTCCTCACCCTCCTCCCACCCTGTGGTGCAACAGATGTCCCTTTCTCCAAAAATGCACTCAATGGGATTGTAATGTTGCAACCACACACAAGTTGACCTGCTGTGAGGAAAAAACGAGTTAGTACATTTCAAACATGATATAAAGGTCATTTAATGTCAACATGAAAAACCAAATTCCAAAAGTATAAAACAGAAAAAAATCCTTACCAAAGAAAGGAAATGTATCGTGCTCTGCACCCTCCTCCTGCCCTGTGGTGCAACAGATGTCCCTTTCTCCAAAAATGCACTCAATGGGATCGTAATGTTGCAACCACACACAAGTTGACCTGCTGTGAGGAAAAAACGAATTAGTACATTTCGAACATGGAACAGGTCATTTAATGTAAACATGAAAATCCAAATTCCAAAAGTATAAAACAGAAAAAAATCCTTACCAAAGAAAGAAGATGTATCGGGCTCCTCACCCTCCTCCCACCCTGTGGTGCAACAGATGTCCCTTTCTCCAAAAATGCACTCAATGGGATCGTAATGTTGCAACCACACACAAGTTGACCTGCTGTGAGGAAAAAACGAGTTAGTACATTTCAAACATGATAAAAAGTTCATTTAATGTCAACATGAAAAACCAAATTCCAAAAGTATAAAACAGAAAAAAATCCTTACCAAAGAAAGAAGGAGTATCCGTCTCCTCACCCTCCTCCCACCCTGTGGTGCAACAGATGTCCCTATCTCCAAAAATGCACTCAATGGGATCGTAATGTTGCAACCACACACAAGATGACCTGCTGTGAGGAAAAAACGAGTTAGTACATTTCAAACATGATAAAAAGGTCATTTAATGTCAACATGAAAAATCAAATTCCAGAAGTATAAAACAGAAAAAAATCCTTACCAAAGAGAGAAGGTGTATCCGTCTCCCCATCCTCCTCCCACCCTGTGGTGCAACAGATGTCCCTTTCTCCAAAAATGCACTCAATGGGATCGTAATGTTGCAACCACACACAAGTTGACCTGCTGTGAGGAAAAAACGAGTTAGTACATTTCAAACACGATAAAAAGGTCATTTAATGTCAACATGAAAAACCAAATTCCAAAAGTATAAAACAGAAAAAAAACCTTACCAAAGAAAGAAGGTGTATCGGGCTCCTCACCCTCCTCCCACCCTGTGGTGCAACAGATGTGCCTTTCTCCAAAAATGCACTCAATGGGATCGTAATGTTGCAACCACACACAAGTTGACCTGCTGTGAGGAAAAAACGAGTTAGTACATTTCAAACACGATAAAAAGGTCATTTAATGTCAACATGAAAAACCAAATTCCAAAAGTATAAAACAGAAAAAAATCGTTACCAAAAAAGAAGGTGTATCCGTCTCCTCACCCTCCTCCCACCCTGTGGTGCAACAGATGTCCCTTTCTCCAAAAATGCACTCAATGGGATCGTAATGTTGCAACCACACACAAGTTGACCTGCTGTGAGGAAAAAACGAGTTAGTACATTTCAAACACGATAAAAAGGTCATTTAATGTCAACAGGAAAAACCAAATTCCAAAAGTATAAAACAGAAAAAAATCCTTACCAAAGAAAGAAGGTGTATCCGTCTCCTCACCCTCCTCCCACCCTGTGGTGCAACAGATGTGCCTTTCTCCAGAAATGCACTCAATGGGATCGTAATGTTGCAACCACACACAAGTTGACCTGCTGTGAGGAAAAAACGAGTTAGTACATTTCAAACACGATAAAAAGGTCATTTAATGTCAACATGAAAAACCAAATTCCAAAAGTATAAAACAGAAAAAAATCCTTACCAAAGAAAGAAGATGTATCCGTCTCCTCACCCTCCTCCCACCCTGTGGTGCAACAGATGTCCCTTTCTCCAAAAATGCACTCAATGGAATCGTAATGTTGCAACCACACACAAGTTGACCTGCTGTGAGGAAAAAACGAGTTAGTACATTTCAAACATGATAAAAAGGTCATTTAATGTCAACATGAAAAACCAAATTCCAAAAGTATAAAACAGAAAAAAATCCTTACCAAAGAAAGAAGGTGTATCCGTCTCCTCACCCTCCTTCCACCCTGTGGTGCAACAGATGTCCCTTTCTCCAAAAATGCACTCAATGGGATCGTAATGTTGCAACCACACACAAGTTGACCTGCTGTGAGAAAAAAACGAGTTAGTACATTTCAAACATGATAAAAAGGTCATTTAATGTCAACATGAAAAACCAAATTCCAAAAGTATAAAACAGAAAAAAATCCTTACCAAGGAGAGGAAATGTATCGTGCTCTGCACCCTCCTCCCGCCCTGTGGTGCAACAGATGTCCCTTTCTCCAAAAATGCACTCAATGGGATCGTAATGTTGCAACCACACACAAGTTGACCTGCTGTGAGGAAAAAACGAGTTAGTACATTTCAAACATGTAAAAAAGGTCATTTAATGTCAACATGAAAAACCAAATTCCAAAAGTATAAAACAGAAAAAAATCCTTACCAAAGAAAGGAAATGTATCGTGCTCTGCACCCTCCTCCCGCCCTGTGGTGCAACAGATGTCCCTTTCTCCAAAAATGCACTCAATGGGATCGTAATGTTGCAACCACACACAAGTTGACCTGCTGTGAGGAAAAAACGAGTTAGAACATTTCAAACATGATTAAAAGGTCATTTAATGTCAACATGAAAAACCAAATTCCAAAAGTATAAAACAGAAAAAAATCCTTACCAAGGAAAGGAAATGTATCGTGCTCTGCACCCTCCTCCCGCCCTGTGGTGCAACAGATGTCCCTTCCTCCAAAAATGCACTCAATGGGATCGTAATGTTGCAACCACACACAAGTTGACCTGCTGTGAGGAAAAAACGAGTTAGTACATTTCAAACATGTAAAAAAGGTCATTTAATGTCAACATGAAAAACCAAATTCCAAAAGTATAAAACAGAAAAAAATCCTTACCAAAGAAAGGAAATGTATCGTGCTCTGCACCCTCCTCCCGCCCTGTGGTGCAACAGATGTCCCTTTCTCCAAAAATGCACTCAATGGGATCGTAATGTTGCAACCACACACAAGTTGACCTGCTGTGAGGAAAAAACGAGTTAGTACATTTCAAACATGTAAAAAAGGTCATTTAATGTCAACATGAAAAACCAAATTCCGGAAGTATAAAACAGAAAAAAAACCTTACCAAAGAAAGGAAATGTATCGTGCTCTGCACCCTCCTCCCGCCCTGTGGTGCAACAGATGTCCCTTTCTCCAAAAATGCACTCAATGGGATCGTAATGTTGCAACCACACACAAGTTGACCTGCTGTGAGGAAAAAACGAGTTAGTACATTTCAAACATGTAAAAAAGGTCATTTAATGTCAACATGAAAAACCAAATTCCAAAAGTATAAAACAGAAAAAAATCCTTACCAAAGAAAGGAAATGTATCGTGCTCTGCACCCTCCTCCCGCCCTGTGGTGCAACAGATGTCGCTTTCTCCAAAAATGCACTCAATGGGATCGTAATGTTGCAACCACACACAAGTTGACCTGCTGTGAGGAAAAAACGAGTTAGTACATTTCAAACATGTAAAAAAGGTCATTTAATGTCAACATGAAAAACCAAATTCCAAAAGTACAAAACAGAAAAAAATCCTTACCAAAGAAAGGAAATGTATCGTGCTCTGCACCCTCCTCCCGCCCTGTGGTGCAACAGATGTCCCTTTCTCCAAAAATGCACTCAATGGGATCGTAATGTTGCAACCACACACAAGTTGACCTGCTGTGAGGAAAAAACGAGTTAGTAAATTTCAAACATGTAAAAAAGGTCATTTAATGTCAACATGAAAAACCAAATTCCAAAAGTATAAAACAGAAAAAAATCCTTACCAAAGAAAGGAAATGTATCGTGCTCTGCACCCTCCTCCCGCCCTGTGGTGCAACAGATGTCCCTTTCTCCAAAAATGCACTCAATGGGATCGTAATGTTGCAACCACACACAAGTTGACCTGCTGTGAGGAAAAAACGAGTTAGTACATTTCAAACATGATAAAACGGTCATTTAATGTCAACATGAAAAACCAAATTCCAAAAGTATAAAACAGAAAAAAATCCTTACCAAAGAAAGGAAATGTATCGTGCTCTGCACCCTCCTCCCGCCCTGTGGTGCAACAGATGTCCCTTTCTCCAAAAATGCACTCAATGGGATCGTAATGTTGCAACCACACACAAGTTGACCTGCTGTGAGGAAAAAACGAGTTTGTACATTTCGAACATGGAACAGGTCATTTAATGTAAACATGAAAAACCAAATTCCAAAAGTATAAAACAGAAAAAAATCATTACCAAAGAAAGAAGATGTATCGGGCTCCTCACCCTCCTCCCACCCTGTGGTGCAACAGATGTCCTATTCTCCAAAAATGCACTCAATGGGATCGTAATGTTGCAACCACACACAAGTTGACCTGCTGTGAGGAAAAAACGAGTTAGTACATTTCAAACATGATAAAAAGTTCATTTAATGTCAACATGAAAAACCAAATTCCAAAAGTATAAAACAGAAAAAAATCCTTACCAAAGAAAGAAGGTGTATCGGGCTCCTCACCCTCCTCCCACCCTGTGGTGCAACAGATGTGCCTTTCTCCAAAAATGCACTCAATGGGATCGTAATGTTGCAACCACACACAAGTTGACCTGCTGTGAGGAAAAAACGAGTTAGTACATTTCAAACATGATAAAAAGGTCATTTAATGTCAACATGAAAAACCAAATTCCAAAAGTATAAAACAGAAAAAAATCCTTACCAAAGAAAGAAGGTGTATCCGTCTCCTCACCCTCCTCCCACCCTGTGGTGCAACAGATGTCCCTACCTCCAAAAATGCACTCAATGGGATCGTAATGTTGCAACCACACACAAGATGACCTGCTGTGAGGAAAAAACGAGTTAGTACATTTCAAACATGATAAAAGGGTCATTTAATGTCAACATGAAAAACCAAATTCCAAAAGTATAAAACAGAAAAAAATCCTTACCAAAGAAAGAAGGTGTATCCGTCTCCTCACCCTCCTCCCACCCTGTGGTGCAACAGATGTCCCTTTCTCCAAAAATGTACTCAATGGGATCGTAATGTTGCAACCACACACAAGTTGACCTGCTGTGAGGAAAAAACGAGTTAGTACATTTCGAACATGGAACAGGTCATTTAATGTAAACATGAAAAACCAAATTCCAAAAGTATAAAACAGAAAAAAATCCTTACCAAAGAAAGAAGGTGTATCCGTCTCCTCACCCTCCTCCCACCCTGTGGTGCAACAGATGTCCCTATCTCCAAAAATGCACTCAATGGGATCGTAATGTTGCAACCACACACAAGTTGACCTGCTGTGAGGAAAAAACGAGTTAGTACATTCCAAACATGATATAAAGGTCATTTAATGTCAACATGAAAAACCAAATTCCAAAAGTATAAAACAGAAAAAAATCCTTACCAAAGAAAGAAGGTGTATCCGTCTCCTCACCCTCCTCCCACCCTGTGGTGCAACAGATGTCCCTTTCTCCAAAAAATGCACTCAATGGGATCGTAATGTTGCAACCACACACAAGTTGACCTGCTGTGAGGAAAAAACGAGTTAGTACATTTCAAACATGATAAAAAGGTCATTTAATGTCAACATGAAAAACCAAATTCCAAAAGTATAAAACAGAAAAAAATCCTTACCAAAGAAAGGAAATGTATCGTGCTCTGCACCCTCCTCCCGCCCTGTGGTGCAACAGATGTCCCTTTCTCCAAAAATGCACTCAATGGGATCGTAATGTTGCAACCACACACAAGTTGACCTGCTGTGAGGAAAAAACGAGTTAGTACATTTCGAACATGGAACAGGTCATTTAATGTAAACATGAAAAACCAAATTCCAAAAGTATAAAACAGAAAAAAATCCTTACCAAAGAAAGAAGATGTATCGGGCTCCTCACCCTCCTCCCACCCTGTTGTGCAACCGATGTCCCTTTCTCCAAAAATGCACTCAATGGGATTGTAATGTTGCAACCACACACAAGTTGACCTGCTGTGAGGAAAAAACGAGTTAGTACATTTCGAACATGGAACAGGTCATTTAATGTAAACATGAAAAACCAAATTCCAAAAGTATAAAACAGAAAAAAATCATTACCAAAGAAAGAAGATGTATCGGGCTCCTCACCCTCCTCCCACACTGTGGTGCAACAGACGTCCTATTCTCCAAAAATGCACTCAATGGGATCGTAATGTTGCAACCACACACAAGTTGACCTGCTGTGAGGAAAAAACGAGTTAGTACATTTCAAACATGATAAAAAGTTCATTTAATGTCAACATGAAAAACCAAATTCCAAAAGTATAAAACAGAAAAAAATCCTTACCAAAGAAAGAAGGTGTATCCGTCTCCTCACCCTCCTCCCACCCTGTGGTGCAACAGATGTCCCTATCTCCAAAAATGCACTCAATGGGATCGTAATGTTGCAACCACACACAAGATGACCTGCTGTGAGGAAAAAACGAGTTAGTACATTTCAAATATGATAAAATGGTCATTTAATGTCAACATGAAAAACCAAATTCCAGAAGTATAAAACAGAAAAAAATCCTTACCAAAGAAAGAAGGTGTATCCGTCTCCTCACCCTCCTCCCACCCTGTGGTGCAACAGATGTCCCTTTCTCCAAAAATGCACTCAATGGGATCGTAATGTTGCAACCACACACAAGTTGACCTGCTGTGAGGAAAAAACGAGTTAGTACATTTCAAACACGATAAAAAGGTCATTTAATGTCAACATGAAAAACCAAATTCCAAAAGTATAAAACAGAAAAAAATCCTTACCAAAGAAAGAAGGTGTATCCGTCTCATCACCCTCCTTCTACCCTGTGGTGCAACAGATGTCCCTTTCTCCAAAAATGCACTCAATGGGATCGTAATGTTGCAACCACACACAAGTTGACCTGCTGTGAGGAAAAAACGAGTTAGTACATTTCAAATATGATAAAAAGGTCATTTAATGTCAACATGAAAAACCAAATTCCAAAAGTATAAAACAGAAAAAAATCCTTACCAAGGAGAGGAAATGTATCGTGCTCTGCACCCTCCTCCCGCACTGTGGTGCAACAGATGTCCCTTTCTCCAAAAATGCACTCAATGGGATCGTAATGTTGCAACCACACACAAGTTGACCTGCTGTGAGGAAAAAACGAGTTAGTACATTTCAAACATGTAAAAAAGGTCATTTAATGTCAACATGAAAAACCAAATTCCAAAAGTATAAAACAGAAAAAAATCCTTACCGAAGAAAGGAAATGTATCGTGCTCTGCACCCTCCTCCCGCCCTGTGGTGCAACAGATGTCCCTTTCTCCAAAAATGCACTCAATGGGATCGTAATGTTGCAACCACACACAAGTTGACCTGCTGTGAGGAAAAAACGAGTTAGAACATTTCAAACATGATTAAAAGTTCATTTAATGTCAACATGAAAAACCAAATTCCAAAAGTATAAAACAGAAAAAAATCCTTACCAAGGAAAGGAAATGTATCGTGCTCTGCACCCTCCTCCCGCCCTGTGGTGCAACAGATGTCCCTTTCTCCAAAAATGCACTCAATGGGATCGTAATGTTGCAACCACACACAAGTTGACCTGCTGTGAGGAAAAAACGAGTTAGTACATTTCAAACATGTAAAAAAGGTCATTTAATGTCAACATGAAAAACCAAATTCCAAAAGTATAAAACAGAAAAAAATCCTTACCAAAGAAAGGAAATGTATCGTGCTCTGCACCCTCCTCCCGCCCTGTGGTGCAACAGATGTCCCTTTCTCCAAAAATGCACTCAATGGGATCGTAATGTTGCAACCACACAGAAGTTGACCTGCTGTGAGGAAAAAACGAGTTAGTACATTTCAAACACGATAAAAAGGTCATTTAATGTCAACATGAAAAACCAAATTCCAAAAGTATAAAACAGAAAAAAATCCTTACCAAGGAAAGGAAATGTATCGTGCTCTGCACCCTCCACCCGCCCTGTGGAGCAACAGATGTCCCTTTCTCCAAAAATGCACTCAATGGGATCGTAATGTTGCAACCACACACAAGTTGACCTGCTGTGAGGAAAAAACGAGTTAGTACATTTCAAACATGTAAAAAAGGTCATTTAATGTCAACATGAAAAACCAAATTCCAAAAGTATAAAACAGAAAAAAATCCTTACCAAAGAAAGGAAATGTATCGTGCTCTGCACCCTCCTCCCGCCCTGTGGTGCAACAGATGTCCGTTTCTCCAAAAATGCACTCAATGGGATCGTAATGTTGCAACCACACACAAGTTGACCTGCTGTGAGGAAAAAACGAGTTAGTACATTTCAAACATGTAAAAAAGGTCATTTAATGTCAACATGAAAAACCAAATTCCAAAAGTATAAAACAGAAAAAAATCCTTACCAAAGAAAGGAAATGTATCGTGCTCTGCACCCTCCTCCCGCCCTGTGGTGCAACAGATGTCCCTTTCTCCAAAAATGCACTCAATGGGATCGTAATGTTGCAACCACACACAAGTTGACCTGCTGTGAGGAAAAAACGTGTTAGTACATTTCAAACATGTAAAAAAGGTCATTTAATGTCAACATGAAAAACCAAATTCCAAAAGTATAAAACAGAAAAATATCCTTACCAAAGAAAGGAAATGTATCGTGCTCTGCACCCTCCTCCCGCCCTGTGGTGCAACAGATGTCCCTTTCTCCAAAAATGCACTCAATGGGATCGTAATGTTGCAACCACACACAAGTTGACCTGCTGTGAGGAAAAAACGAGTTAGTACATTTAAAACATGTAAAAAAGGTCATTTAATGTCAACATGAAGAACCAAATTCCAAAAGTATAAAACAGAAGAAAATCCTTACCAAAGAAAGGAAATGTATCGTGCTCTGCACCCTCCTCCCGCCCTGTGGTGCAACAGATGTCCCTTTCTCCAAAAATGCACTCAATGGGATCGTAATGTTGCAACCACACACAAGTTGACCTGCTGTGAGGAAAAAACGAGTTAGTACATTTCAAACATGTAAAAAAGGTCATTTAATGTCAACATGAAAAACCAAATTCCAAAAGTACAAAACAGAAAAAAATCCTTACCAAAGAAAGGAAATGTATCGTGCTCTGCACCCTCCTCCCGCCCTGTGGTGCAACAGATGTCCCTTTCTCCAAAAATGCACTCAATGGGATCGTAATGTTGCAACCACACACAAGTTGACCTGCTGTGAGGAAAAAACGAGTTAGTAAATTTCAAACATGTACAAAAGGTCATTTAATGTCAACATGAAAAACCAAATTCCAAAAGTATAAAACAGAAAAAAATCCTTACCAAAGAAAGGAAATGTATCGTGCTCTGCACCCTCCTCCCGCCCTGTGGTGCAACAGATGTCCCTTTCTCCAAAAATGCACTCAATGGGATCGTAATGTTGCAACCACACACAAGTTGACCTGCTGTGAGGAAAAAACGAGTTAGTACATTTCAAACATGTAAAAAAGGTCATTTAATGTCAACATGAAAAACCAAATTCCAAAAGTATAAAACAGAAAAAAATCCTTACCAAAGAAAGGAAATGTATCGTGCTCTGCACCCTCCTCCCGCCCTGTGGTGCAACAGATGTCCCTTTCTCCAAAAATGCACTCAATGGGATCGTAATGTGCAACCACACACAAGTTGACCTGCTGTGAGGAAAAAACGAGTTAGTACATTTCAAACATGTAAAAAAGGTCATTTAATGTCAACATGAAAAACCAAATTCCAAAAGTATAAAACAGAAAAAAATCCTTACCAAAGAAAGGAAATGTATCGTGCTCTGCACCCTCCTCCCGCCCTGTGGTGCAACAGATGTCCCTTTCTCCAAAAATGCACTCAATGGGATCGTAATGTTGCAACTACACACAAGTTGACCTGCTGTGAGGAAAAAACGAGTTAGTACATTTCAAACATGTAAAAAAGATCATTTAATGTCAACATGAAAAACCAAATTCCAAAAGTACAAAACAGAAAAAAATCCTTACCAAAGAAAGGAAATGTATCGTGCTCTGCACCCTCCACCCGCCCTGTGGTGCAACAGATGTCCCTTTCTCCAAAAATGCACTCAATGGGATCGTAATGTTGCAACCACACACAAGTTGACCTGCTGTGAGGAAAAAACGAGTTAGTACATCTCAAACATGTAAAAAAGGTCATTTAATGTCAACATGAAAAACCAAATTCCAAAAGTACAAAACAGAAAAAATTCCTTACCAAAGAAAGGAAATGTATCGTGCTCTGCACCTTCCTCCGGCCCTGTGGTGCAACACATGTCCCTTTCTCCAAAAATGCACTCAATGGGATCGTAATGTTGCAACCACACACAAGTTGACCTGCTGTGAGGGAAAAACGAGTTAGTACATTTCAAACATGTAAAAAAGGTCATTTAATGTCAACATGAAAAACCAAATTCCAAAAGTATAAAACAGAAGAAAATCCTTACCAAAGAAAGGAAATGTATCGTGCTCTGCACCCTCCTCCCGCCCTGTGGTGCAACACATGTCCCTTTCTCCAAAAATGCACTCAATGGGATCGTAATGTTGCAACCACACAGAAGATGACCTGCTGTGAGGAAAAAACGAGTTAGTACATTTCAAATATGATAAAATGGTCATTTAATGTCAACATGAAAAACCAAATTCCAGAAGTATAAAACAGAAAAAAATCCTTACCAAAGAAAGAAGGTGTATCCGTCTCCTCACCCTCCTCCCACCCTGTGGTGCAACAGATGTCCCTTTCTCCAAAAATGCACTCAATGGGATCGTAATGTTGCAACCACACACAAGTTGACCTGCTGTGAGGAAAAAACGAGTTAGTACATTTCAAACACGATAAAAAGGTCATTTAATGTCAACATGAAAAACCAAATTCCAAAAGTATAAAACAAAAAAAAATCCTTACCAAAGAAAGAAGGTGTATCCGTCTCCTCACCCTCCTTCTACCCTGTGGTGCAACAGATGTCCCTTTCTCCAAAAATGCACTCAATGGGATCGTAATGTTGCAACCACACACAAGTTGACCTGCTGTGAGGAAAAAACGAGTTAGTACATTTCAAACATGTAAAAAAGGTCATTTAATGTCAACATGAAAAACCAAATTCCAAAAGTATAAAACAGAAAAAAATCCTTACCAAAGAAAGGAAATGTATCGTGCTCTGCACCCTCCTCCCGCCCTGTGGTGCAACAGATGTCCCTTTCTCCAAAAATGCACTCAATGGGATCGTAATGTTGCAACCACACACAAGTTGACCTGCTGTGAGGAAAAAACGTGTTAGTACATTTCAAACATGTAAAAAAGGTCATTTAATGTCAACATGAAAAACCAAATTACAAAAGTATAAAACAGAAAAATATCCTTACCAAAGAAAGGAAATGCATCGTGCTCTGCACCCTCCTCCCGCCCTGTGGTGCAACAGATGTCCCTTTCTCCAAAAATGCACTCAATGGGATCGTAATGTTGCAACCACACACAAGTTGACCTGCTGTGAGGAAAAAACGAGTTAGTACATTTAAAACATGTAAAAAAGGTCATTTAATGTCAACATGAAGAACCAAATTCCAAAAGTATAAAACAGAAGAAAATCCTTACCAAAGAAAGGAAATGTATCGTGCTCTGCACCCTCCTCCCGCCCTGTGGTGCAACAGATGTCCCTTTCTCCAAAAATGCACTCAATGGGATCGTAATGTTGCAACCACACACAAGTTGACCTGCTGTGAGGAAAAAACGAGTTAGTACATTTCAAACATGTAAAAAAGGTCATTTAATGTCAACATGAAAAACCAAATTCCAAAAGTACAAAACAGAAAAAAATCCTTACCAAAGAAAGGAAATGTATCGTGCTCTGCACCCTCCTCCCGCCCTGTGGTGCAACAGATGTCCCTTTCTCCAAAAATGCACTCAATGGGATCGTAATGTTGCAACCACACACAAGTTGACCTGCTGTGAGGAAAAAACGAGTTAGTAAATTTCAAACATGTACAAAAGGTCATTTAATGTCAACATGAAAAACCAAATTCCAAAAGTATAAAACAGAAAAAAATCCTTACCAAAGAAAGGAAATGTATCGTGCTCTGCACCCTCCTCCCGCCCTGTGGTGCAACGGATGTCCCTTTCTCCAAAAATGCACTCAATGGGATCGTAATGTGCAACCACACACAAGTTGACCTGCTCTGAGGAAAAAACGAGTTAGTACATTTCAAACATGTAAAAAAGGTCATTTAATGTCAACATGAAAAACCAAATTCCAAAAGTATAAAACAGAAAAAAATCCTTACCAAAGAAAGGAAATGTATCGTGCTCTGCACCCTCCTCCCGCCCTGTGGTGCAACAGATGTCCCTTTCTCCAAAAATGCACTCAATGGGATCGTAATGTGCAACCACACACAAGTTGACCTGCTGTGAGGAAAAAACGAGTTAGTACATTTCAAACATGTAAAAAAGGTCATTTAATGTCAACATGAAAAACCAAATTCCAAAAGTATAAAACAGAAAAAAATCCTTACCAAAGAAAGGAAATGTATCGTGCTCTGCACCCTCCTCCCGCCCTGTGGTGCAACAGATGTCCCTTTCTCCAAAAATGCACTCAATGGGATCGTAATGTTGCAACTACACACAAGTTGACCTGCTGTGAGGAAAAAACGAGTTAGTACATTTCAAACATGTAAAAAAGATCATTTAATGTCAACATGAAAAACCAAATTCCAAAAGTACAAAACAGAAAAAAATCCTTACCAAAGAAAGGAAATGTATCGTGCTCTGCACCCTCCACCCGCCCTGTGGTCCAACAGATGTCCCTTTCTCCAAAAATGCACTCAGTGGGATCGTAATGTTGCAACCACACACAAGTTGACCTGCTGTGAGGAAAAAACGAGTTAGTACATCTCAAACATGTAAAAAAGGTCATTTAATGTCAACATGAAAAACCAAATTCCAAAAGTACAAAACAGAAAAAGTTCCTTACCAAAGAAAGGAAATGTATCGTGCTCTGCACCTTCCTCCGGCCCTGTGGTGCAACACATGTCCCTTTCTCCAAAAATGCACTCAATGGGATCGTAATGTTGCAACCACACACAAGTTGACCTGCTGTGAGGGAAAAACGAGTTAGTACATTTCAAACATGTAAAAAAGGTCATTTAATGTCAACATGAAAAACCAAATTCCAAAAGTATAAAACAGAAGAAAATCCTTACCAAAGAAAGGAAATGTATCGTGCTCTGCACCCTCCTCCCGCCCTGTGGTGCAACACATGTCCCTTTCTCCAAAAATGCACTCAATGGGATCGTAATGTTGCAACCACACACAAGATGACCTGCTGTGAGGAAAAAACGAGTTAGTACATTTCAAATATGATAAAATGGTCATTTAATGTCAACATGAAAAACCAAATTCCAGAAGTATAAAACAGAAAAAAATCCTTACCAAAGAAAGAAGGTGTATCCGTCTCCTCACCCTCCTCCCACCCTGTGGTGCAACAGATGTCCCTTTCTCCAAAAATGCACTCAATGGGATCGTAATGTTGCAACCACACACAAGTTGACCTGCTGTGAGGAAAAAACGAGTTAGTACATTTCAAACACGATAAAAAGGTCATTTAATGTCAAAATGAAAAACCAAATTCCAAAAGTATAAAACAGAAAAAAATCCTTACCAAAGAAAGAAGGTGTATCCGTCTCCTCACCCTCCTTCTACCCTGTGGTGCAACAGATGTCCCTTTCTCCAAAAATGCACTCAATGGGATCGTAATGTTGCAACCACACACAAGTTGACCTGCTGTGAGGAAAAAACGAGTTAGTACATTTCAAACATGATAAAAAGGTCATTTAATGTCAACATGAAAAACCAAATTCCAAAAGTATAAAACAGAAAAAAATCCTTACCAAGGAGAGGAAATGTATCGTGCTCTGCACCCTCCTCCCGCACTGTGGTGCAACAGATGTCCCTTTCTCCAAAAATGCACTCAATGGGATCGTAATGTTGCAACCACACACAAGTTGACCTGCTGTGAGGAAAAAACGAGTTAGTACATTTCAAACATGTAAAAAAGGTCATTTAATGTCAACATGAAAAACCAAATTCCAAAAGTATAAAACAGAAAAAAATCCTTACCGAAGAAAGGAAATGTATCGTGCTCTGCACCCTCCTCCCGCCCTGTGGTGCAACAGATGTCCCTTTCTCCAAAAATGCACTCAATGGGATCGTAATGTTGCAACCACACACAAGTTGACCTGCTGTGAGGAAAAAACGAGTTAGAACATTTCAAACATGATTAAAAGGTCATTTAATGTCAACATGAAAAACCAAATTCCAAAAGTATAAAACAGAAAAAAATCCTTACCAAGGAAAGGAAATGTATCGTGCTCTGCACCCTCCTCCCGCCCTGTGGTGCAACAGATGTCCCTTTCTCCAAAAATGCACTCAATGGGATCGTAATGTTGCAACCACACACAAGTTGACCTGCTGTGAGGAAAAAACGAGTTAGTACATTTCAAACATGTAAAAAAGGTCATTTAATGTCAACATGAAAAACCAAATTCCAAAAGTATAAAACAGAAAAAAATCCTTACCAAAGAAAGGAAATGTATCGTGCTCTGCACCCTCCTCCCGCCCTGTGGTGCAACAGATGTCCCTTTCTCCAAAAATGCACTCAATGGGATCGTAATGTTGCAACCACACACAAGTTGACCTGCTGTGAGGAAAAAACGAGTTAGTACATTTCAAACACGATAAAAAGGTCATTTAATGTCAACATGAAAAACCAAATTCCAAAAGTATAAAACAGAAAAAAATCCTTACCAAGGAAAGGAAATGTATCGTGCTCTGCACCCTCCACCCGCCCTGTGGAGCAACAGATGTCCCTTTCTCCAAAAATGCACTCAATGGGATCGTAATGTTGCAACCACACACAAGTTGACCTGCTGTGAGGAAAAAACGAGTTAGTACATTTCAAACATGTAAAAAAGGTCATTTAATGTCAACATGAAAAACCAAATTCCAAAAGTATAAAACAGAAAAAAATCCTTACCAAAGAAATTAAATGTATCGTGCTCTGCACCCTCCTCCCGCCCTGTGGTGCAACAGATGTCCCTTTCTCCAAAAATGCACTCAATGGGATCGTAATGTTGCAACCACACACAAGTTGACCTGCTGTGAGGAAAAAACGAGTTAGTACATTTCAAACATGTAAAAAAGGTCATTTAATGTCAACATGAAAAACCAAATTCCAAAAGTATAAAACAGAAAAAAATCCTTACCAAAGAAAGGAAATGTATCGTGCTCTGCACCCTCCTCCCGCCCTGTGGTGCAACAGATGTCCCTTTCTCCAAAAATGCACTCAATGGGATCGTAATGTTGCAACCACACACAAGTTGACCTGCTGTGAGGAAAAAACGTGTTAGTACATTTCAAACATGTAAAAAAGGTCATTTAATGTCAACATGAAAAACCAAATTCCAAAAGTATAAAACAGAAAAATATCCTTACCAAAGAAAGGAAATGTATCGTGCTCTGCACCCTCCTCCCGCCCTGTGGTGCAACAGATGTCCCTTTCTCCAAAAATGCACTCAATGGGATCGTAATGTTGCAACCACACACAAGTTGACCTGCTGTGAGGAAAAAACGAGTTAGTACATTTCAAACATGTAAAAAAGGTCATTTAATGTCAACATGAAAAACCAAATTCCAAAAGTATAAAACAGAAGAAAATCCTTACCAAAGAAAGGAAATGTATCGTGCTCTGCACCCTCCTCCCGCCCTGTGGTGCAACAGATGTCCATTTCTCCAAAAATGCACTCAATGGGATCGTAATGTTGCAACCACACACAAGTTGACCTGCTGTGAGGAAAAAACGAGTTAGTACATTTCAAACATGTAAAAAAGGTCATTTAATGTCAACATGAAAAACCAAATTCCAAAAGTACAAAACAGAAAAAAATCCTTACCAAAGAAAGGAAATGTATCGTGCTCTGCACCCTCCTCCCGCCCTGTGGTGCAACAGATGTCCCTTTCTCCAAAAATGCACTCAATGGGATCGTAATGTTGCAACCACACACAAGTTGACCTGCTGTGAGGAAAAAACGAGTTAGTAAATTTCAAACATGTAAAAAAGGTCATTTAATGTCAACATGAAAAACCAAATTCCAAAAGTATAAAACAGAAAAAAATCCTTACCAAAGAAAGGAAATGTATCGTGCTCTGCACCCTCCTCCCGCCCTGTGGTGCAACAGATGTCCCTTTCTCCAAAAATGCACTCAATGGGATCGTAATGTTGCAACCACACACAAGTTGACCTGCTGTGAGGAAAAAACGAGTTAGTACATTTCAAACATGTAAAAAAGGTCATTTAATGTCAACATGAAAAACCAAATTCCAAAAGTATAAAACAGAAAAAAATCCTTACCAAAGAAAGGAAATGTATCGTGCTCTGCACCCTCCTCCCGCCCTGTGGTGCAACAGATGTCCCTTTCTCCAAAAATGCACTCAATGGGATCGTATTGTGCAACCACACACAAGTTGACCTGCTGTGAGGAAAAAACGAGTTAGTACATTTCAAACATGTAAAAAAGGTCATTTAATGTCAACATGAAAAACCAAATTCCAAAAGTATAAAACAGAAAAAAATCCTTACCAAAGAAAGGAAATGTATCGTGCTCTGCACCCTCCTCCCGCCCTGTGGTGCAACAGATGTCCCTTTCTCCAAAAATGCACTCAATGGGATCGTAATGTTGCAACTACACACAAGTTGACCTGCTGTGAGGAAAAAACGAGTTAGTACATTTCAAACATGTAAAAAAGATCATTTAATGTCAACATGAAAAACCAAATTCCAAAAGTACAAAACAGAAAAAAATCCTTACCAAAGAAAGGAAATGTATCGTGCTCTGCACCCTCCACCCGGCCTGTGGTGCAACAGATGTCCCTTTCTCCAAAAATGCACTCAATGGGATCGTAATGTTGCAACCACACACAAGTTGACCTGCTGTGAGGAAAAAACGAGTTAGTACATCTCAAACATGTAAAAAAGGTCATTTAATGTCAACATGAAAAACCAAATTCCAAAAGTACAAAACAGAAAAAATTCCTTACCAAAGAAAGGAAATGTATCGTGCTCTGCACCTTCCTCCGGCCCTGTGGTGCAACACATGTCCCTTTCTCCAAAAATGTACTCAATGGGATCGTAATGTTGCAACCACACACAAGTTGACCTGCTGTGAGGAAAAAACGAGTTAGTACATTTCAAACATGTAAAAAAGGTCATTTAATGTCAACATGAAAAACCAAATTCCAAAAGTATAAAACAGAAAAAAATCCTTACCAAAGAAAGGAAATGTATCGTGCTCTGCACCCTCCTCCCGCCCTGTGGTGCAACAGATGTCCCTTTCTCCAAAAATGCACTCAATGGGATCGTAATGTTGCAACCACACACAAGTTGACCTGCTGTGAGGGAAAAACGAGTTAGTACATCTCAAACATGTAAAAAAGGTCATTTAATGTCAACATGAAAAACCAAATTCCAAAAGTACAAAACAGAAAAAATTCCTTACCAAAGAAAGTAAATGTATCGTGCTCTGCACCCTCCTCCCGCCCTGTGGTGCAACAGATGTCCCTTTCTCAAAAAATGCACTCAATGGGATCGTAATGTTGCAACCACACACAAGTTGACCTGCTGTGAGGAAAAAACGAGTTAGTACATTACAAACATGTAAAGAAGGTCATTTAATGTCAACATGAAAAACCAAATTCCAAAAGTATAAAACAGAAAAAAATCCTTACCAAAGAAAGGAAATGTATCGTGCTCTGCACCCTCCTCCCGCCCTGTGGTGCAACAGATGTCCCTTTCTCCAAAAATGCACTCAATGGGATCGTAATGTTGCAACCACACACAAGTTGACCTGCTGTGAGGAAAAAACGAGTTAGTACATTTCAAACATGTAAAAAAGGTCATTTAATGTCAACATGAAAAACCAAATTCCAAAAGTATAAAACAGAAAAAAATCCTTACCAAAGAAAGGAAATGTATCGTGCTCTGCACCCTCCTCCCACCCTGTGGTGCAACAGATGTCCCTTTCTCCAAAAATGTACTCAATGGGATCGTAATGTTGCAACCACACACAAGTTGACCTGCTGTGAGGAAAAAACGAGTTAGTACGTTTCAAACATGATAAAAAGGTCATTTAATGTCAACATGAAAAACCAAATTCCAAAAGTATAAAACAGAAAAAAATCCTTACCAAAGAAAGAAATGTATCGTGCTCTGCACCCTCCTCCCGCCCTGTGGTGCAACAAATGTCCCTTTCTCCAAAAATGCACTCAATTGGATCGTAATGTTGCAACCACACACAAGTTGACCTGCTGTGAGGAAAAAACGGGTTAGTACATTTCAAACATGTAAAAAAGGTCATTCAATGTCAACATGAAAAACCAAATTCCAAAAGTATAAAACAGAAAAAAATCCTTACCAAAGAAAGGAAATGTATCGTGCTCCGCACCCTCCTCCCGCCCTGTGGTGCAACAGATGTCCCTTTCTCCAAAAATGCACTCAATGGGATCGTAATGTTGCAACCACACACAAGTTGACCTGCTGTGAGGAAAAAACGAGTTAGTACATTTCAAACATGTAAAAAAGGTCATTTAATGTCAACATGAAAAACCAAATTCCAAAAGTGTAAAACAGAAAAAAATCCTTACCAAAGAAAGGAAATGTATCGTGATATGCACCCTCCTCCCGCCCTGTGGTGCAACAGATGTCCCTTTCTCCAAAAATGCACTCAATGGGATCGTAATGTTGCAACCACACACAAGTTGACCTGCTGTGAGGAAAAAACGAGTTAGTACATTTCAAACATGTAAAAAAGGTCATTTAATGTCAACATGAAAAACCAAATTCCAAAAGTATAAAACAGAAAAAAATCCTTACCAAAGAAAGGAAATGTATCGTGCTCTGCACCCTCCTCCCGCCCTGTGGTGCAACAGATGTCCCTTTCTCCAAAAATGCACTCAATGGGATCGTAATGTTGCAACCACACACAAGTTGACCTGCTGTGAGGAAAAAACGAGTTAGTACATTTCAAACATGTAAAAAAGGTCATTTAATGTCAACATGAAAAACCATATTCCAAAAGTATAAAACAGAAAAAAATCCTTACCAAAGAAAGGAAATGTATCGTGCTCTGCACCCTCCTCCCGCCCTGTGGTGCAACAGATGTCCCTTTCTCCAAAAATGCTCTCAATGGGATCGTAATGTTGCAACCACACACAAGTTGACCTGCTGTGAGGAAAAAACGAGTTAGTACATTTCAAACATGTAAAAAAGGTCATTTAATATCAACATGAAAAACCAAATTCCAAAAGTATAAAACAGAAAAAAATCCTTACCAAAGAAAGGAAATGAATGTGCTCTGCACCCTCCTTCCGCCCTGTGGTGCAACAGATGTCCCTTTCTCCAAAAATGCACTCAATGGGATCGTAATGTTGCAACCACACACAAGTTGACCTGCTGTGAGGAAAAAACGAGTTAGTACATTTCAAACATGTAAAAAAGGTCATTTAATGTCAACATGAAAAACCAAATTCCAAAAGTATAAAACAGAAAAAAATCCTTACCAAAGAAAGGAAATGTATCGTGCTCTGCACCCTCCTCCCGCCCTGTGGTGCAACAGATGTCCCTTTCTCCAAAAATGCACTCAATGGGATCGTAATGTTGCAACCACACACAAGTTGACCTGCTGTGAGGAAAAAACGAGTTAGTACATTTCAAACATGTAAAAAAGGTCATTTAATGTCAACATGAAAAACCAAATTCCAAAAGTATAAAACAGAAAAAAATCCTTACCAAAGAAAGGAAATGTATCGTGCTCTGCACCCTCCTCCCGCCCTGTGGTGCAACAGATGTCCCTTTCTCCAAAAATGCACTCAATGGGATCGTAATGTTGCAACCACACACAAGTTGACCTGCTGTGAGGAAAAAACGAGTTAGTACATTTCAAACATGTAAAAACGGTCATTTAATTTCAACATGAAAAACCAAATTCCAAAAGTATAAAACAGAAAAAAATCCTTACCAAAGAAAGGAAATGTATCGTTCTGTGCACCCTCCTCCCGCCCTGTGGTGCAACAGATGTCCCTTTCTCCAAAAATGCACTCAATGGGATCGTAATGTTGCAACCACACACAAGTTGACCTGCTGTGAGGAAAAAACGATTTACTACATTTCAAACATGTAAAAAAGGTCATTTAATGTCAACATGAAAAACCAAATTCCAAAAGTATAAAACAGAAAAAAATCCTTACCAAAGAAAGGAAATGTATCGTGCACTGCACCCTCCTCCAGCCCTGTGGTGCAACAGATGTCCCTTTCTCCAAAAATGCACTCAATGGGATCGTAATGTTGCAACCACACACAAGTTGACCTGCTGTGAGGAAAAAACGAGTTAGTACATTTCAAACATGTAAAAAAGGTCATTTAATGTCAACATGAAAAACCAAATTCCAAAAGTATAAAACAGAAAAAAATCCTTACCAAAGAAAGGAAATGTATCGTGCTCTGCACCCTCCTCCTGCCCTGTGGTGCAACAGATGTCCCTTTCTCCAAAAATGCATTCAATGGGATCGTAATGTTGCAACCACACACAAGTTGACCTGCTGTGAGGAAAAAACGTGTTAGTACATTTCAAACATGTAAAAAAGGTCATTTAATGTCAACATGAACAACCAAATTCCAAAAGTATAAAACAGAAAAAAATCCTTACCAAAGAAAGGAGATGTATCGTGCTCTGCACCCTCCCCCCGCCCTGTGGTGCAACAGATGTCCCTTTCTCGAAAAATGCACTCAATGGGATCGTAATGTTGCAACCACACACAAGTTGACCTGCTGTGTGGAAAAAACGAGTTAGTACATTTCAAACATGTAAAAAAGGTCATTTAATGTCAACATGAAAAACCAAATTCCAAAAGTATAAAACAGAAAAAAATCCCTACCAAAGAAAAGAAATGTATCGTGCTCTGCACCCTCCTCCCGCCCTGTGGTGCAACAGATGTCCCTTTCTCCAAAAATGCACTCAATGGGATCGTAATGTTGCAACCACACACAAGTTGACCTGCTGTGAGGAAAAAACGAGTTAGTACATTTCAAACATGTAAAAAAGGTCATTTAATGTCAACATGAAAAACCAAATTCCAAAAGTATAAAACAGAAAAAAATCCTTACCAATGAAAGGAAATGTATCGTGCTCTGCACCCTCCTCCCGCCCTGTGGTGCAACACATGTCCCTTTCTAAAAAATGCACTCAATGGGATCGTAATGTTGCAACCACACACAAGTTGACCTGCTGTGAGGAAAAAACGAGTTAGTACATTTCAAACTTGATAAAAAGGTCATTTAATGTCAACATGAAAAACCAAATTCCAAAAGTATAAAACAGAAAAAAATCCTTACCAAAGAAAGGAAATGTATCGTGCTCTGCACCCTCCTCCCGCCCTGTGGTGCAACAGATGTCCCTTTCTCCAAAAATGCACTCAATGGGATCGTAATGTTGCAACCACACACAAGTTGACCTGCTGTGAGGAAAAAACGAGTTAGTACATTTCAAACATGTAAAAAAGGTCATTTAATGTCAATATGAAAAACCAAATTCCAAAAGTATAAAACAGAAAAAAATCCTTACCAAAGAAAGGAAATGTATCGTGCTCTGCACCCTCCTCCCGCCCTGTGGTGCAACAGATGTCCCTTTCTCCAAAAATGCACTCAATGGGATCGTAATGTTGCAACCACACACAATTGACCTGCTGTGAGGAAAAACGAGTTAGTACATTTCAAACATGTAAGAAAGGTCATTTAATGTCAACATGAAAAACCAAATTCCAAAAGTATAAAACAGAAAAAAATCCTTACCAAAGAAAGGAAATGTATCGTGCTCTGCACCCTCCTCCCGCCCTGTGGTGCAACAGATGTCCCTTTCTCCAAAAATGCACTCAATGGGATCGTAATGTTGCGACCACACACAAGTTGACCTGCTGTGAGGAAAAAACGAGTTAGTACATTTCAAACATGTAAAAAAGGTCATTTAATGTTAACATGAAAAACCAAATTCCAAAAGTATAAAACAGAAAAAAATCCTTACCAAAGAAAGGAAATGTATCGTGCTCTGCACCCTCCTCCCGCCCTGTGGTGCAACAGATGTCCCTTTCTCCAAAAATGCACTCAATGGGATCGTAATGTTGCAACCACACATAAGTTGACCTGCTGAGAGGAAAAAACGAGTTAGTACATTTCAAACATGTAAAAAAGGTCATTTAATGTCAACATGAAAAACCAAATTCCAAAAGTATAAAACAGAAAAAAATCCTTACCAAAGAAAGGAAATGTATCGTGTCCTGCACCCTCCTCCCACCCTGTGGTGCAACAGATGTCCCTTTCTCCAAAAATGCACTCAATGGGATCGTAATGTTGCAACCACACACAAGTTCACCTGCTGTGAGGAAAAAACGAGTTAGTACATTTCAAACATGATAAAAAGGTCATTTAATGTCAACATGAAAAACCAAATTCCAGAAGTATAAAACAGAAAAAAATCCTTACCAAAGAAAGGAAGTGTATCGTGCTCTGCACCCTCCTCCCGCCCTGTGGTGCAACAGATGTCCCTTTCTCCAAAAATGCACTCAATGGGATTGTAATGTTGCAACCACACACAAGTTGACCTGCTGTGAGGAAAAAACGAGTTAGTACATTTCAAACATATAAAAAAGGTCATTTAATGTCAACATGAAAAACCAAATTCCAAAAGTATAAAACAGAAAAAAATCCTTACCAAAGAAAGGAGATGTATCGTGCTCTGCACCCTCCTCCCGCCCTGTGGTGCAACAGATGTCCCTTTCTCCAAAAATGCACTCAATGGGATCGTAATGTTGCAACCACACACAAGTTGACCTGCTGTGAGGAAAAAACGAGTTAGTACATTTCAAACATGATAAAAAGGTCATTTAATGTCAACATGAAAAACCAAATTCCAAAAGTATAAAACAGAAAAAAATCCTTACCAAAGAAAGGAAATGTATCGTGCTCTGCACCCTCCTCCCGCCCTGTGGTGCAACAGATGTCCCTTTCTCCAAAAATGCACTCAATGGGATCGTAATGTTGCAACCACACACAAGTTGACCTGCTGTGAGGAAAAAACGAGTTAGTACATTTCAAACATGTAAAAAAGGTCATTTAATGTCAACATGAAAAACCAAATTCCAAAAGTATAAAACAGAAAAAAATCCTTACCAAAGAAAGGAAATGTATCGTGCTCTGCACCCTCCTCCCGCCCTGTGGTGCAACAGATGTCCCTTTCTCCAAAAATGCACTCAATGGGATCGTAATGTTGCAACCACACACAAGTTCACCTGCTGTGAGGAAAAAACGTGTTAGTACATTTCAAACATGTAAAAAAGGTCATTTAATGTCAACATGAAAAACCAAATTCCAAAAGTATAAAACAGAAAAAAATCCTTACCAAAGAAAGGAAATGTATCGTGCTCTGCACCCTCCTCCCGCCCTGTGGTGCAACAGATGTCCCTTTCTCCAAAAATGCACTCAATGGGATCGTAATGTTGCAACTACACACAAGTTGACCTGCTGTGAGGAAATAACGAGTTAGTACATTTCAAACATGTAAAAAAGTCATTTAATGTCAACATGAAAAACCAAATTCCAAAAGTATAAAACAGAAAAAAATCCTTACCAAAGAAAGGAAATGTATCGTGCTCTGCACCCTCCTCCCACCCTGTGGTGCAACAGATGTCCCTTTCTCCAAAAATGCACTCAATGGGATCGTAATGTTGCAACCACACACAAGTTGACCTGCTGTGAGGAAAAAACGAGTTAGTACATTTCAAACATGTAAAAAAGGTCATTTAATGTCAACATGAAAAACCATATTCCAAAAGTATAAAACAGAAAAAAATCCTTACCAAAGAAAGGAAATGTATCGTGCTCTGCACCCTCCTCCCGCCCTGTGGTGCAACAGATGTCCCTTTCTCCAAAAATGCTCTCAATGGGATCGTAATGTTGCAACCACACACAAGTTGACCTGCTGTGAGGAAAAAACGAGTTAGTACATTTCAAACATGTAAAAAAGGTCATTTAATATCAACATGAAAAACCAAATTCCAAAAGTATAAAACAGAAAAAAATCCTTACCAAAGAAAGGAAATGTATCGTGCACTGCACCCTCCTCCAGCCCTGTGGTGCAACAGATGTCCCTTTCTCCAAAAATGCACTCAATGGGATCGTAATGTTGCAACCACACACAAGTTGACCTGCTGTGAGGAAAAAACGAGTTAGTACATTTCAAACATGTAAAAAAGGTCATTTAATGTCAACATGAAAAACCAAATTCCAAAAGTATAAAACAGAAAAAAATCCTTACCAAAGAAAGGAAATGTATCGTGCTCTGCACCCTCCTCCTGCCCTGTGGTGCAACAGATGTCCCTTTCTCCAAAAATGCATTCAATGGGATCGTAATGTTGCAACCACACACAAGTTGACCTGCTGTGAGGAAAAAACGTGTTAGTACATTTCAAACATGTAAAAAAGGTCATTTAATGTCAACATGAAAAACCAAATTCCAAATGTATAAAACAGAAAAAAATCCTTACCAAAGAAAGGAAATGTATCGTGCTCTGCACCCTCCCCCCGCCCTGTGGTGCAACAGATGTCCCTTTCTCGAAAAATGCACTCAATGGGATCGTAATGTTGCAACCACACACAAGTTGACCTGCTGTGTGGAAAAAACGAGTTAGTACATTTCAAACATGTAAAAAAGGTCATTTAATGTCAACATGAAAAACCAAATTCCAAAAGTATAAAACAGAAAAAAATCCCTACCAAAGAAAAGAAATGTATCGTGCTCTGCACCCTCCTCCCGCCCTGTGGTGCAACAGATGTCCCTTTCTCCAAAAATGCACTCAATGGGATCGTAATGTTGCAACCACACACAAGTTGACCTGCTGTGAGGAAAAAACGAGTTAGTACATTTCAAACATGTAAAAAAGGTCATTTAATGTCAACATGAAAAACCAAATTCCAAAAGTATAAAACAGAAAAAAATCCTTACCAATGAAAGGAAATGTATCGTGCTCTGCACCCTCCTCCCGCCCTGTGGTGCAACACATGTCCCTTTCTAAAAAATGCACTCAATGGGATCGTAATGTTGCAACCACACACAAGTTGACCTGCTGTGAGGAAAAAACGAGTTAGTACATTTCAAACTTGATAAAAAGGTCATTTAATGTCAACATGAAAAACCAAATTCCAAAAGTATAAAACAGAAAAAAATCCTTACCAAAGAAAGGAAATGTATCGTGCTCTGCACCCTCCTCCCGCCCTGTGGTGCAACAGATGTCCCTTTCTCCAAAAATGCACTCAATGGGATCGTAATGTTGCAACCACACACAAGTTGACCTGCTGTGAGGAAAAAACGAGTTAGTACTTTTCAAACATGTAAAAAAGGTCATTTAATGTCAATATGAAAAACCAAATTCCAAAAGTATAAAACAGAAAAAAATCCTTACCAAAGAAAGGAAATGTATCGTGCTCTGCACCCTCCTCCCGCCCTGTGGTGCAACAGATGTCCCTTTCTCCAAAAATGCACTCAATGGGATCGTAATGTTGCAACCACACACAATTGACCTGCTGTGAGGAAAAAACGAGTTAGTACATTTCAAACATGTAAGAAAGGTCATTTAATGTCAACATGAAAAACCAAATTCCAAAAGTATAAAACAGAAAAAAATCCTTACCAAAGAAAGGAAATGTATCGTGCTCTGCACCCTCCTCCCGCCCTGTGGTGCAACAGATGTCCCTTTCTCCAAAAATGCACTCAATGGGATCGTAATGTTGCAACCACACACAAGTTGACCTGCTGTGAGGAAAAAACGAGTTAGTACATTTCAAACATGATAAAAAGGTCATTTAATGTCAACATGAAAAACCAAATTCCAAAAGTATAAAACAGAAAAAAATCCTTACCAAAGAAAGGAAATGTATCGTGCTCTGCACCCTCCTCCCGCCCTGTGGTGCAACAGATGTCCCTTTCTCCAAAAATGCACTCAATGGGATCGTAATGTTGCAACCACACACAAGTTGACCTGCTGTGAGGAAAAAACGAGTTAGTACATTTCAAACTTGATAAAAAGGTCATTTAATGTCAACATGAAAAACCAAATTCCAAAAGTATAAAACAGAAAAAAATCCTTACCAAAGAAAGGAAATGTATCGTGCTCTGCACCCTCCTCCCGCCCTGTGGTGCAACAGATGTCCCTTTCTCCAAAAATGCACTCAATGGGATCGTAATGTTGCAACCACACACAAGTTGACCTGCTGTGAGGAAAAAACGAGTTAGTACATTTCAAACATGTAAAAAAGGTCATTTAATGTCAATATGAAAAACCAAATTCCAAAAGTATAAAACAGAAAAAAATCCTTACCAAAGAAAGGAAATGTATCGTGCTCTGCACCCTCCTCCCGCCCTGTGGTGCAACAGATGTCCCTTTCTCCAAAAATGCACTCAATGGGATCGTAATGTTGCAACCACACACAATTGACCTGCTGTGAGGAAAAAACGAGTTAGTACATTTCAAACATGTAAGAAAGGTCATTTAATGTCAACATGAAAAACCAAATTCCAAAAGTATAAAACAGAAAAAAATCCTTACCAAAGAAAGGAAATGTATCGTGCTCTGCACCCTCCTCCCGCCCTGTGGTGCAACAGATGTCCCTTTCTCCAAAAATGCACTCAATGGGATCGTAATGTTGCAACCACACACAAGTTGACCTGCTGTGAGGAAAAAACGAGTTAGTACATTTCAAACATGATAAAAAGGTCATTTAATGTCAACATGAAAAACCAAATTCCAAAAGTATAAAACAGAAAAAAATCCTTACCAAAGAAAGGAAATGTATCGTGCTCTGCACCCTCCTCCCGCCCTGTGGTGCAACAGATGTCCCTTTCTCCAAAAATGCACTCAATGGGATCGTAATGTTGCAACCACACACAAGTTGACCTGCTGTGAGGAAAAAACGAGTTAGTACATTTCAAACATGATAAAAAGGTCATTTAATGTCAACATGAAAACCAAATTCCAAAAGTATAAAACAGAAAAAAATCCTTACCAAAGAAAGGAAATGTATCGTGCTCTGCACCCTCCTCCCGCCCTGTGGTGCAACAGATGTCCCTTTCTCCAAAAATGCACTCAATGGGATCGTAATGTTGCAACCACACATAAGTTGACCTGCTGTGAGGAAAAAACGAGTTAGTACATTTCAAACATGTAAAAAAGGTCATTTAATGTCAACATGAAAAACCAAATTCCAAAAGTATAAAACAGAAAAAAATCCTTACCAAAGAAAGGAAATGTATCGTGTCCTGCACCCTCCTCCCACCCTGTGGTGCAACAGATGTCCCTTTCTCCAAAAATGCACTCAATGGGATCGTAATGTTGCAACCACACACAAGTTCACCTGCTGTGAGGAAAAAACGAGTTAGTACATTTCAAACATGATAAAAAGGTCATTTAATGTCAACATGAAAAACCAAATTCCAGAAGTATAAAACAGAAAAAAATCCTTACCAAAGAAAGGAAGTGTATCGTGCTCTGCACCCTCCTCCCGCCCTGTGGGGCAACAGATGTCCCTTTCTCCAAAAATGCACTCAATGGGATCGTAATGTTGCAACCACACACAAGTTGACCTGCTGTGAGGAAAAAACGTGTTAGTACATTTCAAACATGTAAAAAAGGTCATTTAATGTCAACATGAAAAACCAAATTCCAAAAGTATAAAACAGAAAAAAATCCTTACCAAAGAAAGGAAATGTATCGTGCTCTGCACCCTCCTCCCGCCCTGTGGTGCAACAAATGTCCCTTTCTCCAAAAATGCACTCAATGGGATCGTAATGTTGCAACCACACACAAGATACCTGCTGTGAGGAAAAAACGAGTTAGTACATTTCAAACATGTAAAAAAGGTCATTTAATGTCAACATGAAAAACCAGATTCCAAAAGTATAAAACAGAAAAAAATCCTTACCAAAGAAAGGAAATGTATCGTGCTCTGCACCCGCCTCCCGCCCTGTGGTGCAACAGATGTCCCTTTCTCCAAAAATGCACTCAATGGGATCGTAATGTTGCAACCACACACAAGTTGACCTGCTGTGAGGAAAAAACGAGTTAGTACATTTCAAACATGATAAAAAGGTCATTTAATGTCAACATGAAAAACCAAATTCCAAAAGTATAAAACAGAAAAAAATCCTTACCAAAGAAAGGAAATGTATCGTGCTCTGCACCCTCCTCCCGCCCTGTGGTGCAACAGATGTCCCTTTCTCCAAAAATGCACTCAATGGGATTGTAATGTTGCAACCACACACAAGTTGACCTGCTGTGAGGAAAAAACGAGTTAGTACATTTCAAACATATAAAAAAGGTCATTTAATGTCAACATGAAAAAACCAAATTCCAAAAGTATAAAACAGAAAAAAATCCTTACCAAAGAAAGGAGATGTATCGTGCTCTGCACCCTCCTCCCGCCCTGTGGTGCAACAGATGTCCCTTTCTCCAAAAATGCACTCAATGGGATCGTAATGTTGCAACCACACACAAGTTGACCTGCTGTGAGGAAAAAACGAGTTAGTACATTTCAAACATGATAAAAAGGTCATTTAATGTCAACATGAAAAACCAAATTCCAAAAGTATAAAACAGAAAAAAATCCTTACCAAAGAAAGGAAATGTATCGTGCTCTGCACCCTCCTCCCGCCCTGTGGTGCAACAGATGTCCCTTTCTCCAAAAATGCACTCAATCGGATCGTAATGTTGCAACCACACACAAGTTGACCTGCTGTGAGGAAAAAACGTGTTAGTACATTTCAAACATGTAAAAAAGGTCATTTAATGTCAACATGAAAAACCAAATTGCAAAAGTATAAAACAGAAAAAAATCCTTACCAAAGAAAGGAAATGTATCGTGCTTTGCACCCTCCTCCCGCCCAGTGGTGCAACAAATGTCCCTTTCTCCAAAAATGCACTCAATGGGATCGTAATGTTGCAACCACACACAAGTTGACCTGCTGTGAGGAAAAAACGAGTTAGTACATTTCAAACATGTAAAAAAGGTCATTTAATGTCAACATGAAAAACCAAATTCCAAAAGTATAAAACAGAAAAAAATCCTTACCAAAGAAAGGAAATGTATCGTGCTCTGCACCCTCCTCCCGCCCTGTGGTGCAACAGATGTCCCTTTCTCCAAAAATGCACTCAATGGGATCGTAATGTTGCAACCACACACAAGTTCACCTGCTGTGAGGAAAAAACGTGTTAGTACATTTCAAACATGTAAAAAAGGTCATTTAATGTCAACATGAAAAACCAAATTCCAAAAGTATAAAACAGAAAAAAATCCTTACCAAAGAAAGGAAATGTATCGTGCTCTGCACCCTCCTCCCGCCCTGTGGTGCAACAGATGTCCCTTTCTCCAAAAATGCACTCAATGGGATCGTAATGTTGCAACTACACACAAGTTGACCTGCTGTGAGGAAATAACGAGTTAGTACATTTCAAACATGTAAAAAAGTCATTTAATGTCAACATGAAAAACCAAATTCCAAAAGTATAAAACAGAAAAAAATCCTTACCAAAGAAAGGAAATGTATCGTGCTCTGCACCCTCCTCCCACCCTGTGGTGCAACAGATGTCCCTTTCTCCAAAAATGCACTCAATGGGATCGTAATGTTGCAACCACACACAAGTTGACCTGCTGTGAGGAAAAAACTAGTTAGTACATTTCAAACATGATAAAAAGGTCATTTAATGTCAACATGAAAAACCAAATTCCAAAAGTATAAAACAGAAAAAAATCCTTACCAAAGAAAGGAAATGTATCGTGCTCTGCACCCTCCTCCCGCCCTGTGGTGCAACAGATGTCCCTTTCTCCAAAAATGCACTCAATGGGATCGTAATGTTGCAACCACACACAAGTTGACCTGCTGTGAGGGAAAAACGAGTTAGTACATTTCAAACATGATAAAAAGGTCATTTAATGTCAACATGAAAAACCAAATTCCAAAAGTATAAAACAGAAAAAAATTTTTACCAAAGAAAGGAAATGTATCGTACTCTGCACCCTCCTCCCGCCCTGTGGTGCAACAGATGTCCCTTTCTCCAAAAATGCACTCAATGGGATCGTAATGTTGCAACCACACACAAGTTGACCTGCTGTGAGGAAAAAACGAGTTAGTACATTTCAAACATGATAAAAAGGTCATTTAATGTCAACATGAAAAACCAAATTCCAAAAGTATAAAACAGAAAAAAATCCTTACCAAAGAAAGGAAATGTATCGTGCTCTGCACCCTTCTCCCGCTCTGTGGTGCAACAGATGTCCCTTTCTCCAAAAATGCACTCAATGGAATCGTAATGTTGCAACCACACACAAGTTGACCTGCTGTGAGGGAAAAACGAGTTAGTACATTTCAAACATGATAAAAAGGTCATTTAATGTCAACATGAAAAACCAAATTCCAAAAGTATAAAACAGAAAAAAATCCTTACCAAAGAAAGGAAATGTATCGTGCTCTGCACCCTCCTCCCGCCCTGTGGTGCAACAGATGTACCTTTCTCCAAAAATGCACTCAATGGGATCGTAATGTTGCAACCACACACAAGTTGACCTGCTGTGAGGAAAAAACGAGTTAGTACATTTCAAACATGTAAAAAAGGTCATTTAACGTCAACATGAAAAACCAAATTCCAAAAGTATAAAACAGAAAAAAATCGTTACCAAAGAAAGGAAATGTATCGTGCTCTGCACCCTCCTGCTGCCCTGTGGTGCAACAGATGTCCCTTTCTCCAAAAATGCACTCAATGGGATCGTAATGTTGCAACCACACACAAGTTGACCTGCTGTGAGGAAAAAACGAGTTAGTACATTTCAAACATGTAAAAAAGGTCATTTAATGTCAACATGAAAAACCAAATTCCAAAAGTATAAAACAGAAAAAAATCCTTACCAAAGAAAGGAAATGTATCGTGCTCTGCACCCTCCTCCCGCCCTGTGGTGCAACAGATGTACCTTTCTCCAAAAATGCACTCAATGGGATCGTAATGTTGCAACCACACACAAGTTGACCTGCTGTGAGGAAAAAACGAGTTAGTACATTTCAAACATGTAAAAAAGGTCATTTAACGTCAACATGAAAAACCAAATTCCAAAAGTATAAAACAGAAAAAAATCCTTACCAAAGAAAGGAAATGTATCGTGCTCTGATCCCTCCTGCCGCCCTGTGGTGCAACAGATGTCCCTTTCTCCAAAAATGCACTCAATGGGATCGTAATGTTGCAACCACACACAAGTTGACCTGTTGTGAGGAAAAAACGAGTTAGTACATTTCAAACATGTAAAAAAGGTCATTTAATGTCAACATGAAAAACCAAATTCCAAAAGTATAAAACAGAAAAAAATCCTTACCAAAGAAAGGAAATGTATCGTGCTCTGCACCCTCCTCCCGCCCTGTGGTGCAACAGATGTACCTTTGTCCAAAAATGCACTCAATGGGATCGTAATGTTGCAACCACACACAAGTTGACCTGCTGTGAGGAAAAAATGAATTAGTACATTTCGAACATGGAACAGGTCATTTAATGTAAACATGAAAACCCAAATTCCAAAAGTATAAAACAGAAAAATATTCTTACCAAAGAAAGAATGTGTATCCGTCTCCTCACCCTCCTCCCACCCTGTGGTGCAACAGATGTCCCTTTCTCCAAAAATGCACTCAATGGGATCGTAATGTTGCAACCACACACAAGTTGACCTGCTGTGAGGAAAAAACGAGTTAGTACATTTCGAACATGGAACAGGTCATTTAATGTAAACATGAAAAACCAAATTCCAAAAGTATAAAACAGAAAAAAACCCTTACCAAAGAAAGAAGGTGTATCCGTCTCCTCACCTTCCTCCCACCCTGTGGTGCAACAGATGTACCTTTCTCCAAAAATGCACTCAATGGGATCGTAATGTTGCAACCACACACAAGTTGACCTGCTGTGAGGAAAAAACGAGTTAGTACATTTCGAACATGGAACAGGTCATTTAATGTAAACATGAAAAACCAAATTCCAAAAGTATAAAACAGAAAAAAATCCTTACCAAAGAAAGAAGGTGTATCCGTCTCCTCACCCTCCTCCCACCCTGTGGTGCAACAGATGTACCTTTCTCCAAAAATGCACTCAATGGGATCGTAATGTTGCCACCACACACAAGTTGACCTGCTGTGAGGAAAAAACGAGTTAGTACATTTCGAACATGGAACAGGCCATTTAATTAAACATGAAAAACCAAATTCCAAAAGTATAAAACAGAAAAAAATCCTTACCAAAGAAAGAAGGTTTAACTGTCTCCTCACCCTCCTCCCACCCTGTGGTGCAACAGATGTCCCTTTCTCCAAAAATGCACTCAATGGGATCGTAATGTTGCAACCACACACAAGTTGACCTGCTGTGAGGAAAAAACGAGTTAGTACATTTCGAACATGGAACAGGTCATTTAATCTAAACATGAAAAACCAAATTCCAAAAGTATAAAACAGAAAAAAATCCTTACCAAAGAAAGAAGGTGTATCGGGCTCCACACAATCCTCCCACCCTGTGGTGCAACAGATGTCCCTTTCTCCAAAAATGCACTCAATGGGATCGTAATGTTGCAACCACACACAAGTTGACCTGCTGTGAGGAAAAAACGAGTTAGTACATTTCAAACATGATAAAAAGGTCATTTAATGTCAACATGAAAAACCAAATTCCAAAAGTATGAAACAGAAAAAAATCCTTACCAAAGAAAGGAAATGTATCGTGCTCTGCACCCTCCTCCCGCCCTGTGGTGCAACAGATGTCCCTTTCTCCAAAAATGCACTCAATGTGATCGTAATGTTGCAACCACACACAAGTTGACCTGCTGTGAGGAAAAAACTAGTTAGTACATTTCAAACATGAAATAGGTCATTTAATGTCAACATGAAAAACCAAATTCCAAAAGTATAAAACAGAAAAAAATCCTTACCAAAGAAAGAAGGTGTATCCGTCTCCTCACCCTCCTCCCACCCTGTGGTGCAACAGATGTCCCTTTCTCCAAAAATGCACTCAATGTGATCGTAATGTTGCAACCACACACAAGTTGACCTGCTGTGAGGAAAAAACGAGTTAGTACATTTCAAACATGATAAAGAGGTCATTTAATGTCAACATGAAAAACCAAATTCCAAAAGTATAAAACAGAAAAAAATCCTTACCAAAGAAAGGAAATGTATCGTGCTCTGCACCCTCCTCCCGCCCTGTGGGGCAACAGATGTCCCTTTCTCCAAAAATGCACTCAATGTGATCGTAATGTTGCAACCACACACAAGTTGACCTGCTGTGAGGAAAAAACGAGTTAGTACATTTCGAACATGGAACAGGTCATTTAATGTAAACATGAAAAACCAAATTCCAAAAGTATAAAACAGAAAAAAATCCTTACCAAAGAAAGAAGATGTATCTGGCTCCTCACCCTCCTCCCACCCTGTGGTGCAACAGATGTCCCTTTCTCCAAAAATGCACTCAATGGGATCGTAATGTTGCAACCACACACAAGTTGACCTACTGTGAGGAAAAAACGAGTTAGCACATTTCAAACATGAAAAAGGTCATTTAAAGTCAACATGAAAAACCAAATTCCAAAAGTATAAAACAGAAAAAAATCCTTACCAAAGAAAGGAAATGTATCGTGCTCTCCACCCTCCTCCCACCCTGTGGTGCAACAGATGTCCCTTTCTCCAAAAATGCACTCAATGGGATCGTAATGTTGCAACCACACACAAGTTGACATGCTGTGAGGAAAAAACGAGTTAGTACATTTCAAACATGGAACAGGTCATTTAATGTAAACATGAAAAACCAAATTCCAAAAGTATAAAACAGAAAAAAATCCTTACCAAAGAAAGGAAATGTATCGTGCTCTGCACCCTCCTCCCACCCTGTGGTGCAACAGATGTCCCTTTCTCCAAAAATGCACTCAATGTGATCGTAATGTTGCAACCACACACAAGTTGACCTGCTGTGAGGAAAAAACGAGTTAGTACATTTCAAACATGAAAAAGGTCATTTAAAGTCAACATGAAAAACCAAATTCCAAAAGTATAAAACAGAAAAAAATCCTTACCAAAGAAAGAAGGTGTATCGGGCTCCTCACCCTCCTCCCACCCTGTGGTGCAACAGATGTCCCTTTCTCCAAAAATGCACTCAATGGGATCGTAATGTTGCAACCACACACAAGTTGACCTGCTGTGAGGAAAAAACGAGTTAGTACATTTCAAACATGATAAAAAGGTCATTTAATGTCAACATGAAAAACCAAATTCCAAAAGTATAAAACAGAAAAAAATCCTTACCAAAGAAAGGAAAAGCATCGTGTTCTGCACCCTCCTTTCGCCCTGTGGTGCAACAGATGTCCCTTTCTCCAAAAATGCACTCAATGGGATCGTAATGTTGCAACCACACACAAGTTGACCTGCTGTGAGGAAAAAACGAGTTAGTACATTTCAAACATGATAAAAAGGTCATTTAATGTCAACATGAAAAACCAAATTCCAAAAGTATAAAACAGAAAAAAATCCTTACCAAAGAAAGAAGATGTATCGGGCTCCTCACCCTCCTCCCACCCTGTGGTGCAACAGATGTCCCTTTCTCCAAAAATGCACTCAATGGGATCGTAATGTTGCAACCACACACAAGTTGACCTGCTGTGAGGAAAAAACGAGTTAGCACATTTCAAACATGAAAAAGGTCATTTAAAGTCAACATGAAAAACCAAATTCCAAAAGTATAAAACAGAAAAAAATCCTTACCAAAGAAAGGAAATGTATCGTGCTCTCCACCCTCCTCCCACCCTGTGGTGCAACAGATGTCCCTTTCTCCAAAAATGCACTCAATGGGATCGTAATGTTGCAACCACACACAAGTTGACATGCTGTGAGGAAAAAGCGAGTTAGTACATTTCGAACATGGAACAGGTCATTTAATGTAAACATGAAAAACCAAATTCCAAAAGTATAAAACAGAAAAAAATCCTTACCAAAGAAAGGAAATGTATCGTGCTCTGCACCCTCCTCCCACCCTGTGGTGCAACAGATGTCCCTTTCTCCAAAAATGCACTCAATGTGATCGTAATGTTGCAACCACACACAAGTTGACCTGCTGTGAGGAAAAAACGAGTTAGTACATATCAAACATGAAAAAGGTCATTTAAAGTCAACATGAAAAACCTAATTCCAAAAGTATAAAACAGAAAAAAATCCTTACCAAAGAAAGAAGGTGTATCGGGCTCCTCACCCTCCTCCCACCCTGTGGTGCAACAGATGTCCCTTTCTCCAAAAATGCACTCAATGGGATCGTAATGTTGCAACCACACACAAGTTGACCTGCTGTGAGGAAAAAACGAGTTAGTACATTTCAAACATAAAAAAGGTCATTTAAAGTCAACATGAAAAACCAAATTCCAAAAGTATAAAACAGAAAAAAATCCTTACCAAAGAAAGGTAAAGTATCGTGTTCTGCACCCTCCCCCGCCCTGTGGTGCAACAGATGTCCCTTTCTCCAAAAATGCACTCAATGGGATCGTAATGTTGCAACCACACACAAGTTGACCTCCTGTGAGGAAAAAACGAGTTAGTACATTTCAAATATGATAAAAAGGTCATTCAATGTCAACATGAAAAACCAAATTCCAAAAGTATAAAACAGAAAAAAATCCTTACCAAAGAAAGGAAATGTATCGTGCTCTGCACCCTCCTCCCGCCCTGTGGTGCAACAGATGTCCCTTTCTCCAAAAATGCACTCAATGGGATCGTAATGTTGCAACCACACACAAGTTGACCTGCTGTGAGGAAAAAACGAGTTACTACATTTCAAACATAAAAAAGGTCATTTAAAGTCAACATGAAAAACCAAATTCCAAAAGTATAAAACAGAAAAAAATCCTTACCAAAGAAAGGTAAAGTATCGTGTTCTGCACCCTCCACCGCCCTGTGGTGCAACAGATGTCCCTTTCTCCAAAAATGCACTCAATGGGATCGTAATGTTGCAACCACACACAAGTTGACCTGCTGTGAGGAAAAAACGAGTTAGTACATTTCAAACATGATAAAAAGGTCACTTAATGTCAACATGAAAAACACAATTCCAAAAGTATAAAACAGAAAAAAATCCTTACCAAAGAAAGGAAATGTATCGCGCTCCTCACCCTCCTCCCACCCTGTGGTGCAACAGATGTCCCTTTCTCCAAAAATGCACTCAATGGAATCGTAATGTTGCAACCACACACAAGTTGACCTGCTGTGAGGAAAAAACCTGTTAGTACATTTCAAACATGATAAAAAGGTCATTTAATGTCAACATGATAAACCAAATTCCAAAAGTATAAAACAGAAAAAAATCCTTACCAAAGAAAGGAAATGTATCGTGCTCTCCACCCTCCTCCCACCCTGTGGTGCAACAGATGTCCCTTTCTCCAAAAATGCACTCAATGGGATCGTAATGTTGCAACCACACACAAGTTGACCTGCTGTGAGGAAAAAACGAGTTAGTACATTTCAAACATGAAAAAGGTCATTTATAGTCAACATGAAAATCCAAATTCCAAAAGTATAAAACAGAAAAAAATCCTTACCAAAGAAAGAAGGTGTATCGGGCTCCTCACCCTCCTCCCACCCTGTGGTGCAACAGATGTCCCTTTCTCCAAATATGCACTCAATGGGATCGTAATGTTGCAACCACACACAAGTTGACCTGCTGTGAGGAAAAAACGAGTTAGTACATTTCAAACATGATAAAAAGGCCATTTAATGTCAACATGAAAAACCAAATTCCAAAAGTATAAAACAGAAAAAAATCCTTACCAAAGAAAGGATATGTATCGTGCTCTGCACCCTCCTCCCGCCCTGTGGTGCAACAGATGTCCCTTTCTCCAAAAATGCACTCAATGGGATCGTAATGTTGCAACCACACACAAGTTGACCTGCTGTGAGGAAAAAACGAGTTAGTACATTTCAAACATAAAAAAGGTCATTTAAAGTCAACATGAAAAACCAAATTCCAAAAGTATAAAACAGAAAAAAATCCTTACCAAAGAAAGGAAAAGCATCGTGTTCTGCACCCTCCTTTCGCCCTGTGGTGCAACAGATGTCCCTTTCTCCAAAAATGCACTCAATGGGATCGTAATGTTGCAACCACACACAAGTTGACCTGCTGTGAGGAAAAAACGAGTTAGTACATTTCAAACATGATAAAAAGGTCATTTAATGTCAACATGAAAAACCAAATTCCAAAAGTATAAAACAGAAAAAAATCCTTACCAAAGAAAGAAGATGTATCGGGCTCCTCACCCTCCTCCCACCCTGTGGTGCAACAGATGTCCCTTTCTAAAAAATGCACTCAATGGGATCGTAATGTTGCAACCACACACAAGTTGACCTGCTGTGAGGAAAAAACGAGTTAGCACATTTCAAACATGAAAAAGGTCATTTAAAGTCAACATGAAAAACCAAATTCCAAAAGTATAAAACAGAAAAAAATCCTTACCAAAGAAAGGAAATGTATCGTGCTCTCCACCCTCCTCCCACCCTGTGGTGCAACAGATGTCCCTTTCTCCAAAAATGCACTCAATGGGATCGTAATGTTGCAACCACACACAAGTTGACATGCTGTGAGGAAAAAGCGAGTTAGTACATTTCGAACATGGAACAGGTCATTTAATGTAAACATGAAAAACCAAATTCCAAAAGTATAAAACAGAAAAAAATCCTTACCAAAGAAAGGAAATGTATCGTGCTCTGCACCCTCCTCCCACCCTGTGGTGCAACAGATGTCCCTTTCTCCAAAAATGCACTCAATGTGATCGTAATGTTGCAACCACACACAAGTTGACCTGCTGTGAGGAAAAAACGAGTTAGTACATTTCAAAAATGAAAGAGGTCATTTAAAGTCAACATGAAAAACCAAATTCCAAAAGTATAAAACAGAAAAAAATCCTTACCAAAGAAAGAAGGTGTATCGGGCTCCTCACCCTCCTCCCACCCTGTGGTGCAACAGATGTCCCTTTCTCCAAAAATGCACTCAATGGGATCGTAATGTTGCAACCACACACAAGTTGACCTGCTGTGAGGAAAAAACGAGTTAGTACATCTCAAACATAAAAAAGGTCATTTAAAGTCAACATGAAAAACCAAATTCCAAAAGTATAAAACAGAAAAAAATCCTTACCAAAGAAAGGTAAAGTATCGTGTTCTGCACCCTCCCCCGCCCTGTGGTGCAACAGATGCCCCTTTCTCCAAAAATGCTCTCAATGGGATTGTAATGTTGCAACCACACACAAGTTGACCTGCTGTGAGGAAAAAACGAGTTAGTACATTTCAAACATGATAAAAAGGTCATTTAATGTCAACATGAAAAACCAAATTCCAAAAGTATAAAACAGAAAAAAATCCTTACCAAAGAAAGGATATGTATCGTGCTCTGCACCCTCCTCCCGCCCTGTGGTGCAACAGATGTCCCTTTCTCCAAAAATGCACTCAATGGGATCGTAATGTTGCAACCACACACAAGTTGACCTGCTGTGAAGAAAAAACGAGTTAGTACATTTCAAACATAAAAAAGGTCATTTAAAGTCAACATGAAAAACCAAATTCCAAAAGTATAAAACAGAAAAAAATCCTTACCAAAGAAAGGAAAAGCA
Source organism: Schistocerca piceifrons (assembly GCF_021461385.2). Lineage (NCBI taxonomy): Eukaryota > Metazoa > Arthropoda > Insecta > Orthoptera > Acrididae > Schistocerca > Schistocerca piceifrons. The sequence goes on from NC_060147.1 coordinate 7,788,031, forward strand.
TCGTGTTCTGCACCCTCCTTTCGCCCTGTGGTGCAACAGATGTCCCTTTCTCCAAAAATGCACTCAATGGGATCGTAATGTTGCAACCACACACAAGTTGACCTGCTGTGAGGAAAAAACGAGTTAGTACATTTCAAACATGATAAAAAGGTCATTTAATGTCAACATGAAAAACCAAATTCCAAAAGTATAATACAGAAAAAAATCCTTACCAAAGAAAGAAGATGTATCGGGCTCCTCACCCTCCTCCCACCCTGTGGTGCAACAGATGTCCCTTTCTCCAAAAATGCACTCAATGGGATCGTAATGTTGCAACCACACACAAGTTGACCTGCTGTGAGGAAAAAACGAGTTAGCACATTTCAAACATGAAAAAGGTCATTTAAAGTCAACATGAAAAACCAAATTCCAAAAGTATAAAACAGAAAAAAATCCTTACCAAAGAAAGGAAATGTATCGTGCTCTCCACCCTCCTCCCACCCTGTGGTGCAACAGATGTCCCTTTCTCCAAAAATGCACTCAATGGGATCGTAATGTTGCAACCACACACAAGTTGACATGCTGTGAGGAAAAAGCGAGTTAGTACATTTCGAACATGGAACAGGTCATTTAATGTAAACATGAAAAACCAAATTCCAAAAGTATAAAACAGAAAAAAATCCTTACCAAAGAAAGGAAATGTATCGTGCTCTGCACCCTCCTCCCACCCTGTGGTGCAACAGATGTCCCTTTCTCCAAAAATGCACTCAATGGGATCGTAATGTTGCAACCACACACAAGTTGACCTGCTGTGAGGAAAAAACGAGTTAGCACATTTCAAACAAGAAAAAGGTCATTTAAAGTCAACATGAAAAACCAAATTCCAAAAGTATAAAACAGAAAAAAATCCTTACCAAAGAAAGGAAATGTATCGTGCTCTCCACCCTCCTCCCACCCTGTGGTGCAACAGATGTCCCTTTCTCCAAAAATGCACTCAATGGGATCGTAATGTTGCAACCACACACAAGTTGACATGCTGTGAGGAAAAAGCGAGTTAGTACATTTCGAACATGGAACAGGTCATTTAATGTAAACATGAAAAACCAAATTCCAAAAGTATAAAACAGAAAAAAATCCTTACCAAAGAAAGGAAATGTATCGTGCTCTGCACCCTCCTCCCACCCTGTGGTGCAACAGATGTCCCTTTCTCCAAAAATGCACTCAATGTGATCGTAATGTTGCAACCACACACAAGTTGACCTGCTGTGAGGAAAAAACGAGTTAGTAAATTTCAAACATGAAAGAGGTCATTTAAAGTCAACATGAAAAACCAAATTCCAAAAGTATTAAACAGAAAAAAATCCTTATCAAAGAAAGAAGGTGTATCGGGCTCCTCACCCTCCTCCCACCCTGTGGTGCAACAGATGTCCCTTTCACCAAAAATGCACTCAATGGGATCGTAATGTTGCAACCACACACAAGTTGACCTGCTGTGAGGAAAAAACGAGTTAGTACATTTCAAACATAAAAAAGGTCATTTAAAGTCAACATGAAAAACCAAATTCCAAAAGTATAAAACAGAAAAACATCCTTACCAAAGAAAGGTAAAGTATCGTGTTCTGCACCCTCCCCCGCCCTGTGGTGCAACAGATGCCCCTTTCTCCAAAAATGCACTCAATGGGATCGTAATGTTGCAACCACACACAAGTTGACCTGCTGTGAGGAAAAAACGAGTTAGTACATTTCAAACATGATAAAAAGGTCATTTAATGTCAACATGAAAAACCAAATTCCAAAAGTATAAAACAGAAAAAAATCCTTACCAAAGAAAGGAAATGTATCGTGCTCTGCACCCTCCTCCCGCCCTGTGGTGCAACAGATGTCCCTTTCTCCAAAAATTCACTCAATGGGATCATAATGTTGCAACCACACACAAGTTGACCTGCTGTGAGGAAAAAACGAGTTAGTACATTTCAAACATAAAAAAGGTCATTTAAAGTCAACATGAAAAACCAAATTCCAAAAGTATAAAACAGAAAAAAATCCTTACCAAAGAAAGGTAAAGTATCGTGTTCTGCACCCTCCACCGCCCTGTCGTGCAACAGATGTCCCTTTCTCCAAAAATGCACTCAATGGGATCGTAATGTTGCAACCGCACACAAGTTGACCTGCTGTGAGGAAAAAACGAGTTAGTACATTTCAAACATGATAAAAAGGTCATTTAATGTCAACATGAAAAACACAATTCCAAAAGTATAAAACAGAAAAAAATTTTTACCAAAGAAAGGAAATGTATCGCGCTCCTCACCCTCCTCCCACCCTGTGGTGCAACAGATGTCCCTTTCTCCAAAAATGCACTCAATGGGATCGTAATGTTGCAACCACACACAAGTTGACCTGCTGTGAGGAAAAAACGAGTTACTACATTTCAAACATGAAAAAAAGGTCATTTAATGTCAACATGAAAAACCAAATTCCAAAAGTATAAAACAGAAAAAAATCCTTACCAAAAAAAGAAGGTGTATCCGTCTCCTCACCCTCCTCCCACCCTGTGGTGCAACAGATGTAACTTTCTCCAAAAATGCACTCAATGGGATCGTAATGTTGCAACCACACACAAGTTGACCTGCTGTGAGGAAAAAACGAGTTAGTACATTTCAAACATGATAAAAAGGTCATTTAATGTCAACATGAAAAACCAAATTCCAAAAGTATAAAACAGAAAAAAATCCTTACCAAAGAAAGAAGGTGTATCCGTCTCCTCACCCTCCTCCCACCCTGTGGTGCAACAGATGTCCCTTTCTCCAAAAATGCACTCAATGGGATCGTAATGTTGCAACCACACACAAGTTGTTCTGCTGTGAGGAAAAAACGAGTTAGTACATTTCAAACATGAAAAAGGTCATTTAAAGTCAACATGAAAAACCAAATTCCAAAAGTATAAAACAGGAAAAAATCATTACCAAAGAAAGAAGATGTATCGGGCTCCTCACCCTCCTCCCACCCTGTGGTGCAACAGATGTCCCTTTGTCCTAAAATGCACTCAATGGGATCGTAATGTTGCAACCACACACAAGTTGACCTGCTGTGAGGAAAAAAACGAGTTAGTACATTTCAAACATGATAAAAAGGTCATTTAATGTCAACATGAAAAACCAAATTCCAAAAGTATAAAACAGAAAAAAATCCTTACCAAAGAAAGAAGATGTATCGGGCTCCTCACCCTCCTCCCACCCTGTGGTGCAACAGATGTCCCTTTCTCCAAAAATGCACTCAATGGGATCGTAATGTTGCAACCACACACAAGTTGACCTGCTGTGAGGAAAAAACGAGTTAGTACATTTCAAACATGATAAAAAGGTCATTTAATGTCAACATGAAAAACCAAATTCCAAAAGTATAAAACAGAAAAAAATCCTTACCAAAAAAAGAAGGTGTATCCGTCTCCTCACCCTCCTCCTACCCTGTGGTGCAACAGATGTCCCTTTCTCCAAAAATGCACTCAATGGGATCGTAATGTTGCAACCACACACAAGTTGACCTGCTGTGAGGAAAAAACGAGTTAGTACATTTCAAACATGATAAAAAGGTCATTTAATGTCAACATGAAAAACCAAATTCCAAAAGTATAAAACAGAAAAAAATCCTTACCAAAGAAAAAAGGTGTATCCGTCTCCTCACCCTCCTCCCACCCTGTGGTGCAACAGATGTCCCTTTCTCCAAAAATGCACTCAATGGGATCGTAATGTTGCAACCACACACAAGTTGACCTGCTGTGAGGAAAAAACGAGTTAGTACATTGCAAACATGATAAAAAGGTCATTTAATGTCAACATGAAAAACCAAATTCCAAAAGTATAAAACAGAAAAAAATCCTTACCAAAGAAAGAAGGTGTATCCGTCTCCTCACCCTCCTCCCACCCTGTAGTGGAACAGATGTCCCTTTCTCCAAAAATGCACTCAATGGGAACGTAATGTTGCAACCACACACAAGTTGACCTGCTGTGAGGAAAAAACGAGTTAGTATATTTCAAACATGAAAAAGGTGATTTAAAGTCAACATGAAAAACCAAATTCCAAAAGTATAAAACAGAAAAAAATCCTTACCAAAGAAAGAAGATGTATCGGACTCCTCACCCTCCTCCCACCCTGTGGTGCAACAGATGTCCCTTTCTCCAAAAATGCACTCAATGGGATCGTAATGTTGCAACCACACACAAGTTGACCTGCTGTGAGGAAAAAAACGAGTTAGTACATTTCAAACATGATAAAAAGGTCATTTAATGTCAACATGAAAAACCAAATTCCAAAAGTATAAAAGAGAATAAAATCCTTACCAAAGAAAGAAGATGTATCGGGCTCCTCACCCTCCTCCCACCCTGTGGTGCAACAGATGTCCCTTTCTCCAAAAATGCACTCAATGGGATCGTAATGTTGCAACCACACACAAGTTGACCTCCTGTGAGGAAAAAACGAGTTAGTACATTTCAAACATGGAAAAGGTCATTTAATGTCAACATGAAAAACCAAATTCCAAAAGTATAAAACAGAAAAAAATCCTTACCAAAGAAAGAAGATGTATCGGGCTCCTCACCCTCCTCCCACCCTGTGGTGCAACAGATGTCCCTTTCTCCAAAAATGCACACAATGGGATCGTAACGTTGCAACCACACACAAGTTGACCTGCTGTGAGGAAAAAACTAGTTAGTACATTTCAAACATGGAAAAGGTCATTTAATGTCAACGTGAAAAACACAATTCCAAAAGTATAAAACAGAAAAAAATCCTTACCAAAGAAAGGAAATGTATCGTGCTCTGCACCCTCCTCCCGCCCTGTGGTGCAACAGATGTCCCTTTCTCCAAAAATGCACTCAATGGGATCGTAATGTTGCAACCACACACAAGTTGACCTCCTGTGAGGAAAAAACGAGTTAGTACATTTCAAACATGAAAAAGGTCATTTAATGTCAACATGAAAAACCAAAATTCCAATAGTATAAAACAGAAAAAAATCCTTACCAAAGAAAGAAGTTGTATCGGGCTCCTCACCCTCCTCCCACCCTGTGGTGCAACAGATGTCCCTTTCTCCAAAAATGCACTCAATGGGATCGTAATGTTGCAACCACACACAAGTTGACCTGCTGTGAGGAAAAAACGAGTTAGTACATTTCAAACATGAAAAAGGTCATTTAGTGTCAACATGAAAAACCAAATTCCAAAAGTAAAAAACAGAAAAAAATCCTTACCAAAGAAAGGAAAAGTATCGTGTTCTGCACCCTCCTCCCGCCCTGTGGTGCAACAGATATCCCTTTCTCCAAAAATGCACTCAATGGGATTGTAATGTTGCAACCACACACAAGTTGACCTGCTGTGAGGAAAAAACGAGTTAGTACATTTCAAACATGGAAAAGGTCATTTAATGTCAACATGAAAAACCATATTCCAAAAGTATAAAACAGAAAAAAATCCTTACCAAAGAAAGAAGATGTATCGGGCTCCTCAACCTCCTCCCACTCTGTGGTGCAACAGATGTCCCTTTCTCCAAAAATGCACTCAATGGGATCGTAATGTTGCAACCACACACAAGTTGACCTGCTGTGAGGAAAAAACGAGTTAGTACATTTCAAACATGGAAAAGGTCATTTAATGTCAACATGAAAAACCAAATTCCAAAAGTATAAAACAGAAAAAAATCCTTACCAAAGAAAGGAAATGTATCGTGCTCTGCACCCTCCTCCCGCCCTGTGGTGCAACAGATGTCCCTTTCTCCAAAAATGCACCCAATGGGATTGTAATGTTGCAACCACACACAAGTTGACCAGCTGTGAGGAAAAAACGAATTAGTACATTTCAAACATGAAAAAGGTCATTTAATGTCAACATGAAAAACCAAAATTCCAATAGTATAAAACAGAAAAAAATCCTTACCAAAGAAAGAAGATGTATCGGGCTCCTCACCTTCCTCCCACCCTGTGGTGCAACAGATGTCCCTTTTGTCCAAAAATGCACTCAATGGGATCGTAATGTTGCAACCACACATTAGTTGACCTGCTGTGAGGAAAAATACGAGTTAGTACATCTCAAACATGGAAAAGGTCATTTAATGTCAACATGAACAACCAAATTCCAAAAGTATAAAACAGAAAAAAATCCTTACCAAAGAAAGGAGATGTATCGGGCTCCTCACCCTCCTCCCACCCTGTGGTGCAACAGATGTCCCTTTCTCCAAAAATGCACTCAATGGGATCGTAATGTTGCAACCACACACAAGTTGACCTGCTGTGAGGAAAAAACGAGTTAGTACATTTCAAACATGGATAAGGTCATTTAATGTCAACGTGAAAAACACAATTCCAAAAGTATGAAACAGAAAAAAATCCTTACCAAAGAAAGGAAATGTATCGTGCTCTGCACCCTCCTCCCGCCCTGTGGTGCAACAGATATCCCTTTCTCCAAAAATGCACTCAATGGGATTGTAATGTTGCAACCACACACAAGTTGACCTGCTGTGAGGAAAAAACGAGTTAGTACATTTCAAACATGGAAAAGGTCATTTAATGTCAACATGAAAAACCATATTCCAAAAGTATAAAACAGAAAAAAATCCTTACCAAAGAAAGAAGATGTATCGGGCTCCTCACCCTCCTCCCACCCTGTGGTGCAACAGATGTCCCTTTCTCCAAAAATGCACTCAATGGGATCGTAATGTTGCAACCACACACAAGTTGACCTGCTGTGAGGAAAAAACGAGTTAGTACATTTCAAACATGGAAAAGGTCATTTAATGTCAACATGAAAAACCAAATTCCAAAAGTATAAAACAGAAAAAATTCCTTACCAAAGAAAGGAAATGTATCGTGCTCTGCACCCTCCTCCCGCCCTGTGGTGCAACAGATGTCCCTTTCTCCAAAAATGCACTCAATGGGATTGTAATGTTGCAACCACACACAAGTTGACCAGCTGTGAGGAAAAAACGAGTTAGTACATTTCAAACATGAAAAAGGTCATTTAATGTCAACATGAAAAACCAAAATTCCAATAGTATAAAACAGAAAAAAATCCTTACCAAAGAAAGAAGATGTATCGGGCTCCTCACCCTCCTCCCACCCTGTAGTGCAACAGATGTCCCTTTCTCCAAAAATGCACTCAATGGGATCGTAATGTTGCAACCACACATTAGTTGACCTGCTGTGAGGAAAAATACGAGTTAGTACATTTCAAACATGGAAAAGGTCATTTAATGTCAACATGAAAAACCAAATTCCAAAAGTATAAAACAGAAAAAAATCCTTACCAAAGAAAGAAGATGTATCGGGCTCCTCACCCTCCTCCCACCCTGTGGTGCAACAGATGTCCCTTTCTCCAAAAATGCACTCAATGGGATCGTAATGTTGCAACCACACACAAGTTGACCTGCTGTGAGGAAAAAACTAGTTAGTACATTTCAAACATGGAAAAGGTCATTTAATGTCAACGTGAAAAACACAATTCCAAAAGTATAAAACAGAAAAAAATCCTTACCAAAGAAAGGAAATGTATCGTGCTCTGCACCCTCCTCCCGCCCTGTGGTGCAACAGATATCCCTTTCTCCAAAAATGCACTCAATGGGATCGTAATGTTGCAACCACACACAAGTTGACCTGCTGTGAGGAAAAAACGAGTTAGTACATTTCAAACATGGAAAAGCTCTTTTAATGTCAACATGAAAAACCATATTCCAAAAGTATAAAACAGAAAAAAATCCTTACCAAAGAAAGAAGATGTATCGGGCTCCTCACCCTCCTCCCACCCTGTGGTGCAACAGATGTCCCTTTCTCCAAAAATGCACTCAATGGGATCGTAATGTTGCAACCACACACAAGTTGACCTGCTGTGAGGAAAAAACGAGTTAGTACATTTCAAACATGGAAAAGGTCATTTAATGTCAACATGAAAAACCAAATTCCAAAAGTATAAAACAGAAAAAAATCCTTACCAAAGAAAGGAAATGTATCGTGCTCTGCACCCTCCTCCCGCCCTGTGGTGCAACAGATGTCCCTTTCTCCAAAAATGCACTCAATGGGATTGTAATGTTGCAACCACACACAAGTTGACCAGCTGTGAGGAAAAAACGAGTTAGTACATTTCAAACATGAAAAAGGTCATTTAATGTCAACATGAAAAACCAAAATTCCAATAGTATAAAACAGAAAAAAATCCTTACCAAAGAAAGAAGATGTATCGGGCTCCTCACCCTCCTCCCACCCTGTGGTGCAACAGATGTCCCTTTCTCCAAAAATGCACTCAATGGGATCGTAATGTTGCAACCACACATTAGTTGACCTGCTGTGAGGAAAAATACGAGTTAGTACATTTCAAACATGGAAAAGGTCATTTAATGTCAACATGAAAAACCAAATTCCAAAAGTATAAAACAGAAAAAAATCCTTACCAAAGAAAGAAGATGTATCGGGCTCCTCACCCTCCTCCCACCCTGTGGTGCAACAGATGTCCCTTTCTCCAAAAATGCACTCAATGGGATCGTAATATTGCAACCACACACAAGTTGACCTGCTGTGAGGAAAAAACGAGTTAGTACATTTCAAACATGGAAAAGGTCATTTAATGTCAACGTGAAAAACACAATTCCAAAAGTATAAAACAGAAAAAAATCCTTACCAAAGAAAGGAAATGTATCGTGCTCTGCACCCTCCTCCCGCCCTGTGGTGCAACAGATGTCCCTATCTCCAAAAATGCACTCAATGGGATCGTAATGTTGCAACCACACACAAGTTGACCTGCTGTGAGGAAAAAACGAGTTAGTACATTTCAAACATGAAAAAGGTCATTTAATGTCAACATGAAAAATCCAAAATTCCAATAGTATAAAACAGAAAAAAATCCTTACCAAAGAAAGAAGTTGTATCGGGCTCCTCACCCTCCTCCCACCCTGTGGTGCAACAGATGTCTCTTTCTCCAAAAATGCACTCAATGGGATCGTAATGTTGCAACCACACACAAGTTGACCTGCTGTGAGGACAAAACGAGTTAGTACATTTCAAACATAAAAAGGGCATTTAGTGTCAACATGAAAAACCAAATTCCAAAAGTATAAAACAGAAAAAAATCCTTACCAAAGAAAGGAAAAGTATCGTGTTCTGCACCCTCCTCCTGCCCTGTGGTGCAACAGATATCCCTTTCTCCAAAAATGCACTCAATGGGATCGTAATGTTGCAACCACACACAAGTTGACCTGCTGTGAGGAAAAAACGAAATAGTACATTTCAAACATGAAAAAGGTCATTTAATGTCAACATGAAAAACCAAATTCCAAAAGTATAAAACAGAAAAAAATCCTCGCCAAAGGAAGGAAATGTATCGTGCTCTGCACCCTCCTCCCGCCCTGTGGTGCAACAGATGTCCCTTTCTCCAAATATGCACTCAATGGGATCGTAATGTTGCAACCACACACAAGTTGACCTGCTGTGAGGAAAAAACGAGTTAGTACATTGCAAACATGAAAAAGGTCATTTAATGTCAACATGAAAAACCAAAATTCCAATAGTATAAAACAGAAAAAAATCCTTACCAAAGAAAGAAGTTTATCGGGCTCCTCACCCTCCTGCCACCCTGTGGTGCAACAGATGTCCCTTTCTCCAAAAATGCACTCAATGGGATCGTAATGTTGCAACCACACACAAGTTGACCTGCTGTGAGGAAAAAACGAATTAGTACATTTCAAACATGAAAAAGGTCATTTAATGTCAACATGAAAAACCAAATTCCAAAAGTATAAAACAGAAAAAAATCCTTACCAAAGAAAGGAAAATTATCGTGTTTTGCACCCTCCTCCCGCCCTGTGGTGCAACAGATGTCCCTTTTTCCAAAAATGCACACAATGGGATCGTAATGTTGCAACCACACAGAAGTTGACCTGCTGTGAGGAAAAAACGAGTTAGTACATTTCAAACATGGAAAAGGTCATTTAATGTCAACATGAAAAACCAAATTCCAAAAGTATAAAACAGAAAAAAATCCTTACCAAAGAAAGAAGATGTATCGGGCTCCTCACCCTCCTCCCACCCTGTGGTGCAACAGATGTCCCTTTCTCCAAAAAATGCACTCAATGGGATCGTAATGTTGCAACCACACACAAGTTGACCTGCTGTGAGGAAAAAACGAGTTAGTACATTTCAAACATGGAAAAGGTCATTTAATGTCAACATGAAAAACCAAATTCCAAAAGTATAAAACAGAAAAAAATCCTTACCAAAGAAAGAAGATGTATCGGGCTCCTCACCCTCCTCCCACACTGTGGTGCAAAAGATGTCCCTTTCTCCAAAAATGCACTCAATGGGATCGTAATGTTGCAACCACACACAAGTTGACCTGCTGTGAGGAAAAAACAAGTTAGTACATTTCAAACATGGAAAAGGTCTCTTAATGTCAACATGAAAAACCAAATTCCAAAAGTATAAAACAGAAAAAAATCCTTACCAAGAAAGAAGATGTATCGGGCTCCTCACCCTCCTCCCACCCTGTGGTGCAACAAATGTCCCGTTCTCCAAAAATTCACTCAATGGGATTGTAATGTTGCAACCACACACAAGTTGACCTGCTGTGAGGAAAAAACGAGTTAGTACATTTCAAACATGGAAAAGGTCATTCAATGTCAACATGAAAAAAGTATAAAACAGAAAAAAATCCTTACCAAAGAAAGGAAATGTATCGTGCTCTGCACCCTCCTCCCGCCCTGTGGTGCAACAGATGTCCTTTCTCCAAAAATGCACTCAATGGGATTGTAATGTTGCAACCACACGCAAGTTGACCAGCTGTGAGGAAAAAACGAGTTAGTTCATTTCAAACGTGAAAAAGGTCGTTTAATGTCAACATGAAAAACCAAAATTCCAATAGTATAAAACAGAAAAAAATCTTTACCAAAGAAAGAAGATGTATCGGGCTCCTCACCCTCCTCCCACCCTGTGGTGCAACAGATGTCCCTTTCTCCAAAAATGCACTCAATGGGATCGTAATGTTGCAACCACACACAAGTTGTCCTGCTGTGAGGAAAAAAAGAGTTAGTACATTTCAAACATAGAAAAGGTCATTTAATGTCAACATGAAAAACCAAATTCCAAAAGTATAAAAGAGAAAAAAATCCTTACCAAAGAAAGAAGATGTATCGGGCTCCTCACCCTCCTCCCACCCTGTGGTGCAACAGATGTCCCTTTCTCCAAAAATGCACTCAATGGGATCGTAATGTTGCAACCACACACAAGTTGACCTGCTGTGAGGAAAAAACGAGTTAGCACATTTCAAACATGAAAAAGGTCATTTAATGTCAACATGAAAAACCAAAATTCCAATAGTATAAAACAGAAAAAAATCCTTACCAAAGAAAGAAGTTGTATCGGGCTCCTCACCCTCCTCCCACCCTGTGGTGCAACAGATGTCCCTTTCTCCAAAAATGCACTCAATGGGATCGTAATGTTGCAACCACACACAAGTTGACATGCTGTGAGGAAAAATACGAGTTAGTACATTTCAAACATGGAAAAGGTCATTTAATGTCAACATGAAAAACCAAATTCCAAAAGTATAATACAGAAAAAAATCCTTACCAAAGTAAGAAGATGTATCGGGCTCCTCACCCTCCTCCCACCCTGTGGTGCAACGGATGTCCCTTTCTCCAAAAATGCACTCAATGGGATCGTAATGTTGCAACCACACACAAGTTGACCTGCTGTGAGGATAAAACGAGTTAGTACATTTCAAACATGAAAAAAGTCATTTAATGTCAACATGAAAAACAAAAATTCCAAAAGTATAAAACAGAAAAAAATCCTTAGCAAAGAAAGAAGATGTATCGGGCTCCTCACCCTCCTCCCACCCTGTGGTGCAACAGATGTCCCTTTCTCCAAAAATGCACTCAATGTGATCGTAATGTTGCAACCACACACAAGTTGACCTGCTGTGAGGAAACAACGAAATAGTACATTTCAAACATGGAAAAGCTCTTTTAATGTCAACATGAAAAACCATATTGCAAAAGTATAAAACAGAAAAAAATCCTTACCAAAGAAAGAAGATGTATCGGGCTCCTCACCCTCCTCCCACGCTGTGGTGCAACAGATGTCCCTTTCTCCAAAAATGCACTCAATGGGATCGTAATGTTGCAACCACACACAAGTTGACCTGCTGTGAGGAAAAAACGAGTTAGTACATTTCAAACATGGAAAAGGTCATTTAATGTCAACATGAAAAACCAAATTCCAAAAGTATAAAACAGAAAAAAATCCTTACCAAAGAAAGGAAATGTATCGTGCTCTGCACCCTCCTCCCGCCCTGTGGTGCAACAGATGTCCCTTTCTCCAAAAATGCACTCAATGGGATTGTAACGTTGCAACCACACACAAGTTGACCAGCTGTGAGGAAAAAACGAGTTAGTACATTTCAAACATGAAAAAGGTCATTTAATGTCAACATGAAAAACCAAAATTCCAATAGTATAAAACAGAAAAAAATCCTTACCAAAGAAAGAAGATGTATCGGGCTCCTCACCCTCCTCCCACCCTGTGGTGCAACAGATGTCCCTTTCTCCAAAAATGCACTCAATGGGATCGTAATGTTGCAACCACACATTAGTTGACCTGCTGTGAGGAAAAATACGAGTTAGTACATTTCAAACATGGAAAAGGTCATTTAATGTCAACATGAAAAACCAAATTCCAAAAGTAAAAAACAGAAAAAAATCCCTACCAAAGAAAGAAGATGTATCGGGCTCCTCACCCTCCTCCCACCCTGTGGTGCAACAGATGTCCCTTTCTCCAAAAATGCACTCAATGGGATCGTAATATTGCAACCACACACAAGTTGACCTGCTGTGAGGAAAAAACGAGTTAGTACATTTCAAACATGGAAAAGGTCATTTAATGTCAACGTGAAAAACACAATTCCAAAAGTATAAAACAGAAAAAAATCCTTACCAAAGAAAGGAAATGTATCGTGCTCTGCACCCTCCTCCCGCCCTGTGGTGCAACAGATGTCCCTATCTCCAAAAATGCACTCAATGGGATCGTAATGTTGCAACCACACACAAGTTGACCTGCTGTGAGGAAAAAACGAGTTAGTACATTTCAAACATGAAAAAGGTAATTTAATGTCAACATGAAAAACCAAAATTCCAATAGTATAAAACAGAAAAAAATCCTTACCAAAGAAAGAAGTTGTATCGGGCTCCTCACCCTCCTCCCACCCTGAGGTGCAACAGATGTCTCTTTCTCCAAAAATGCACTCAATGGGATCGTAATGTTGCAACCACACACAAGTTGACCTGCTGTGAGGACAAAACGTGTTAGTACATTTCAAACATAAAAAGGGCATTTAGTGTCAACATGAAAAACCAAATTCCAAAAGTATAAAACAGAAAAAAATCCTTACCAAAGAAAGGAAAAGTATCGTGTTCTGCACCCTCCTCCTGCCCTGTGGTGCAACAGATATCCCTTTCTCCAAAAATGCACTCAATGGGATCGTAATGTTGCAACCACACACAAGTTGACCTGCTGTGAGGAAAAAACGAAATAGTACATTTCAAACATGAAAAAGGTCATTTAATGTCAACATGAAAAACCAAATTCCAAAAGTATAAAACAGAAAAAAATCCTCGCCAAAGGAAGGAAATGTATCGTGCTCTGCACCCTCCTCCCGCCCTGTGGTGCAACAGATGTCCCTTTCTCCAAATATGCACTCAATGGGATCGTAATGTTGCAACCACACACAAGTTGACCTGCTGTGAGGAAAAAACGAGTTAGTACATTGCAAACATGAAAAAGGTCATTTAATGTCAACATGAAAAACCAAAATTCCAATAGTATAAAACAGAAAAAAATCCTTACCAAAGAAAGAAGTTTATCGGGCTCCTCACCCTCCTGCCACCCTGTGGTGCAACAGATGTCCCTTTCTCCAAAAATGCACTCAATGGGATCGTAATGTTGCAACCACACACAAGTTGACCTGCTGTGAGGAAAAAACGAATTAGTACATTTCAAACATGAAAAAGGTCATTTAATGTCAACATGAAAAACCAAATTCCAAAAGTATAAAACAGAAAAAAATCCTTACCAAAGAAAGGAAAATTATCGTGTTTTGCACCCTCCTCCCTGCCTGTGGTGCAACAGATGTCCCTATTTCCAAAAATGCACACAATGGGATCGTAATGTTGCAACCACACAGAAGTTGACCTGCTGTGAGGAAAAAACGAGTTAGTACATTTCAAACATGGAAAAGGTCATTTAATGTAAACATGAAAAACCAAATTCCAAAAGTATAAAACAGAAAAAAATCCTTACCAAAGAAAGAAGATGTATCGGGCTCCTCACCCTCCTCCCACCCTGTGGTGCAACAGATGTCCCTTTCTCCAAAAAATGCACTCAATGGGATCGTAATGTTGCAACCACACACAAGTTGACCTGCTGTGAGGACAAAACGAGTTAGTACATTTCAAACATGGAAAAGGTCATTTAATGTCAACATGAAAAACCAAATTCCAAAAGTATAAAACAGAAAAAAATCCTTACCAAAGAAAGAAGATGTATCGGGCTCCTCACCCTCCTCCCACACTGTGGTGCAAAAGATGTCCCTTTCTCCAAAAATGTACTCAATGGGATCGTAATGTTGCAACCACACACAAGTTGACCTGCTGTGAGGAAAAAACAAGTTAGTACATTTCAAACATGGAAAAGGTCTCTTAATGTCAACATGAAAAACCAAATTCCAAAAGTATAAAACAGAAAAAAATCCTTACCAAGAAAGAAGATGTATCGGGCTCCTCACCCTCCTCCCACCCTGTGGTGCAACAAATGTCCCGTTCTCCAAAAATTCACTCAATGGGATTGTAATGTTGCAACCACACACAAGTTGACCTGCTGTGAGGAAAAAACGAGTTAGTACATTTCAAACATGGAAAAGGTCATTCAATGTCAACATGAAAAAAGTATAAAACAGAAAAAAATCCTTACCAAAGAAAGGAAATGTATCGTGCTCTGCACCCTCCTCCCGCCCTGTGGTGCAACAGATGTCCCTTTCTCCAAAAATGCACTCAATGGGATTGTAATGTTGCAACCACACACAAGTTGACCAGCTGTGAGGAAAAAACGAGTTAGTACATTTCAAACATGAAAAAGGTCATTTAATGTCAACATGAAAAACCAAAATTCCAATAGTATAAAACAGAAAAAAATCCTTACCAAAGAAAGAAGATGTATCGGGCTCCTCACCCTCCTCCCACCCTGTGGTGCAACAGATGTCCATTTCTCCAAAAATGCACTCAATGGGATCGTAATGTTGCAACCACACATTAGTTGACCTGCTGTGAGGAAAAATACGAGTTAGTACATTTCAAACATGGAAAAGGTCATTTAATGTCAACATGAAAAACCAAATTCCGAAAGTATAAAACAGAAAAAAATCCTTACCAAAGAAAGAAGATGTATCGGGCTCCTCACCCTCCTCCCACCCTGTGGTGCAACAGATGTCCCTTTCTCCAAAAATGCACTCAATGGGATCGTAATGTTGCAACCACACACAAGTTGACCTGCTGTGAGGAAAAAACGAGTTAGCACATTTCAAACATGAAAAAGGTCATTTAATGTCAACATGAAAAACCAAAATTCCAATAGTATAAAACAGAAAAAAATCCTTACCAAAGAAAGAAGATGTATCGGGCTCCTCACCCTCCTCCCATCCTGTGGTGCAACAGATGTCCCTTTCTCCAAAAATGGACTCAATGGGATCGTAATGTTGCAACCACACACAAGTTGACATGCTGTGAGGAAAAATACGAGTTAGTACATTTCAAACATGGAAAAGGTCATTTAATGTCAACATGAAAAACCAAATTCCAAAAGTATAATACAGAAAAAAATCCTTACCAAAGTAAGAAGATGTATCGGGCTCCTCACCCTCCTCCCACCCTGTGGTGCAACGGATGTCCCTTTCTCCAAAAATGCACTCAATGGGATCGTAATGTTGCAACCACACACAAGTTGACCTGCTGTGAGGAAAAAACGAGTTAGTACATTTCAAACATGAAAAAAGTCATTTAATGTCAACATGAAAAACAAAAATTCCAAAAGTATAAAACAGAAAAAAATCCTTAGCAAAGAAAGAAGATGTATCGGGCTCCTCACCCTCCTCCCACCCTGTGGTGCAACAGATGTCCCTTTCTCCAAAAATGCACTCAATGTGATCGTAATGTTGCAACCACACACAAGTTGACCTGCTGTGAGGAAACAACGAAATAGTACATTTCAAACATGAAAAAGGTCATTTAATGTCAACATGAAAAACCAAATTCCAAAAGTATAAAACAGAAAAAAATCCTCACCAAAGAAAGGAAATGTATCGTGCTCTGCACCCTCCTCCCGCCCTGTGGTGCAACGGATGTCCCTTTCTCCAAAAATGCACTCAATGGGATCGTAATGTTGCAACCACACACAAGTTGACATACTGTGAGGAAAAAACGAGTTAGTCTATTTCAAACATGAAAAAGGTCATTTAATGTCAACATGAAAAACCAAAATTCCAATAGTATAAAACAGAAAAAAATCCTTACCAAAGAAAGAAGTTGTATCGGGCTCCTCACCCTCCTCCCACCCTGTGGTGCAACAGATGTCCCTTTCTCCAAAAATGCACTCAATGGGATCGTAATGTTGCAACCACACACAAGTTGACCTGCTGTGAGGAAAAAACGAGTTAGTACATTTCAAATATGAAAAAGATCATTTAATGTCAACATGAAAAACCAAATTCCAAAAGTATAAAACAGAAAAAAATCCTTACCAAAGAAGGAAAAGTATCGTGTTCTGCACGCTCCTCCCGCCCTGTGGTGCAACAGATGTCCCTTTCTCCAAAAATGCACTCAATGGGATCGTAATGTTGCAACCACACACAAGTTGACCTGCTGTGAGGAAAAAATGAGTTAGTACATGTCAAACACGGAAAAGGTCATTTAATGTCAACATGAAAAACCAAATTCCAAAAGTATAAAACAGAAAAAAATCCTTACCAAAGAAAGAAGATGTATCGGGCTCCTCACCCTCCTCCCACCCTGTGGTGCAACAGATGTCCCTTTCTCCAAAAATGCACTCAATGGGATCGTAATGTTGCAACCACACACAAGTTGACCTGCTGTGAGGAAAAAACGAGTTAGTACATTTCAAACATGGAAAAGGTCATTTAATGTCAACACGAAAACCCAAATTCCAAAAGTATAAAACAGAAAAAAATCCTTACCAAAGAAAGAAGATGTATCGGGCTCCTCACCCTCCTCCCACACTGTGGTGCAAAAGATGTCCCTTTCTCCAAAAATGGACTGAGTGCGATCGTAATGTTGCAACCACACACAAGTTGACCTGCTGTGAGGAAAAAACGAGTTAGTACATTTCAAACATGAAAAAGGTCTTTTAATGTCAACATGAAAAACCAAATTCCAAAAGTATAAAACAGAAAAAAATCCTTACCAAAGAAAGAAGATGTATCGGGCTCCTCACCCTCCTCCCACCCTGTGGTGCAACAGATGTCCCTTTCTCCAAAAATGCACTCAATGGGATCGTAATGTTGCAACCACACACAACTTGACCTGCTGTGAGGGAAAAAAGAGTTAGCACATTTCAAACATGAAGAAGGTCATTTAATGTCAACATGAAAAACCAAAATTCCAATAGTATAAAACAGAAAAAAATCCTTACCAAAGAAAGAAGTTGTATCGGGCTCCTCACCCTCCTCCCACCCTGTGGTGCAACAGATGTCCCTTTCTCCAAAAATGCACTCAATGGGATCGTAATGTTGCAACCACACACAAGTTGACCTGCTGTGAGGAAAAAACGAGTTAGTACATTTCAAATATGAAAAAGATAATTTAATGTCAACATGAAAAACACAATTCCAAAAGTATAAAACAGAAAAAAATCCTTACCAAAGAAAGGAAATGTATCGTGCTCTGCACCCTCCCCCCGCCCTGTGGTGCAACAGATGTCCCTTTCTCCAAAAATGCACTCAATGTGATCGTAATGTTGCAACCACACACAAGTTGACCTGCTGTGAGGAAAAAACGAAATAGTACATTTCAAACATGAGAAAGGTCATTTAATGTCAACATGAAAAACCAAATTCCAAAAGTATAAAACAGAAAAAAATCCTCACCAAAGAAAGGAAATGTATCGTGCTCTGCACCCTCCTCCCGCCCTGTGGTGCAACAGATGTCCCTTTCTCCAAAAATGCACACAATGGGATCGTAATGTTGCAACCACACACAAGTTGACCTGTTGTGAGGAAAAAACGAGTTACTACATTTCAAACATGAAAAAGGTCATTTAATGTCAACATGAAAAACCAAAATTCCAATTGTATAAAACAGAAAAGAATCCTTACCAAAGAAAGAAGTTGTATCGGGCTCCTCACCCTCCTCCCACCCTGTGGTGCAACAGATGTCCCTTTCTCCAAAAATGCACTCAATGGGATCGTAATGTTGCAAACACACACAAGTTGACCTGCTGTGAGGAAAAAACGAGTTAGTACATTTCAAACATGGAAAAGGTCATTTAATGTCAACATAAAAAACCAAATTCCGAAAGTATAAAACAGAAAAAAATCCTTACCAAAGAAAGAAGATGTATCGGGCTCCTCACCCTCCTCCCACCCTGTGGTGAAACAGATGTCCCTTTCTCCAAAAATGCACTCAATGGGATCGTAATGTTGCAACCACACACAAGTTGACCTGCTGTGAGGAAAAAACGAGTTAGTACATTTCAAACATGGAAAAGGTCATTTAATGTCAACATGAAAAACCAAATTCCAAAAGTATAAAACAGAAAAAAATCCTTACCAAAGAAAGGAAAAGTATCGTGTTCTGCACCCTCCTCCCGCCCTGTGGTGCAACAGATGTCCCTTTCTCCAAAAATGCACTCAATGGGATCGTAATGTTGCAAACACACACAAGTTGACCTGCTGTGAGGAAAAAACGAGTTAGTACATTTCAAACATGGAAAAGGTCATTTAATGTCAACATAAAAAACCAAATTCCGAAAGTATAAAACAGAAAAAAATCCTTACCAAAGAAAGAAGATGTATCGGGCTCCTCACCCTCCTCCCACCCTGTGGTGAAACAGATGTCCCTTTCTCCAAAAATGCACTCAATGGGATCGTAATGTTGCAACCACACACAAGTTGACCTGCTGTGAGGAAAAAACGAGTTAGTACATTTCAAACATGGAAAAGGTCATTTAATGTCAACATGAAAAACCAAATTCCAAAAGTATAAAACAGAAAAAAATCCTTACCAAAGAAAGAAGATATATCGGGCTCCTCACCCTCCTCCCACACTGTGGTGCAAAAGATGTCCCTTTCTCCAAAAGTGCACTCAATGGGATCGTAATGTTGCAACCACACACAAGTTGACCTGCTGTGAGGAAAAAACGAGTTAGTACATTTCAAACATGGAAAAGGTCATTTAATGTCAACATGAAAAACCAAATTCCAAAAGTTTAGAACAGAAAAAAATCCTTACCAAAGAAAGAAGATGTATCGGGCTCCTCACCCTCCTCCCACCCTGTGGTGCAACAGATGTCCCTTTCTCCAAAAATGCACTCAATGGGATTGTAATGTTGCAACCACACACAAGTTGACCTGCTGTGAGGAAAAAACGAGTTAGTACATTTCAAACATGGAAAAGGTCATTTAATGTCAACATGAAAAACACAATTCCAAAAGTATAAAACAGAAAAAAATCCTTACCAAAGAAAGGAAATGTATCGTGCTCTGCACCCTCCTCCCGCCCTGTGGTGCAACAGATGTCCCTTTCTCCAAAAATGCACTCAATGGGATCGTAATGTTGCAACCACACACAAGTTGACCTGCTGTGAGGAAAACACGAGTTAGTACATTTCAAACATGGAAAAGGTCATTTAATGTCAACATGAAAAACACATTTCCAAAAGTATAAAACAAAAAAAAATCCTTACCAAAGAAAGGAAATGTATCGTGCTCTGCACCCTCCTCCCGCCCTGTGGTGCAACAGATGTCCCTTTCTCCAAATATGCACGCAATGGGATCGTAATGTTGCAACCACACACAAGTTGACCTGCTGTGAGGAAAAAACGAGTTAGTACATTTCAAACATGAAAAAGGTCATTTAATGTCAACATGAAAAACACAATTCCAAAAGTATAAAACAGAAAAAAATCCTTACCAAAGAAAGGAAATGTATCATGCTCTGCACCCTCCTCCCACCCTGTGGTGCAACAGATGTCCCTTTCTCCAAAAATGCACTCAATGGGATCGTAATGTTGCAACCACACAGAAGTTGACCTGCTGTGAGGAAAAAACGAGTTAGCACATTTCAAACATGAAAAAGGTCATTTAATGTCAACATGAAAAACCAAAATTCCAATAGTATAAAACAGAAAAAAATCCTTACCAAAGAAGGAAGATGTATCGGGCTCCTCACCCTCCTCCCACCCTGTGGTGCAACAGATGTCCCTTTCTCCAAAAATGCACTCAATGGGATCGTAATGTTGCAACCACACACAAGTTGACCTGCTGTGAGGAAAAAACGAGTTAGCACATTTCAAACATGAAAAAGGTCATTTAATGTCAACATGAAAAACCAAAATTCCAATAGTATAAAACAGAAAAAAATCCTTACCAAAGAAGGAAGATGTATCGGGCTCCTCACCCTCCTCCCGCCCTGTGGTGCAACAGATGTCCCTTTCTCCAAATATGCACTCAATGGGATCGTAATGTTGCAACCACACACAAGTTGACCTGCTGTGAGGAAAAAACGAGTTAGTACATTTCAAACATGAATAAGGTCATTTAATGTCAACACGAAAAACCAAATTCCAAAAGTATAAAAATAGAAAAACTCCTTACCAAAGAAAGGAAATGTATCGTGCTCTGCACCCTCCTCCCGCCCTGTGGTGCAACAGATATCACATTCTCCAAAAATGCACTCAATGGGATCGTAATGTTGCAACCACACACAAGTTGACCTGCTGTGAGGAAAAAACGAGTTAGTACATTTCAAACATGAAAAAGGTCATTTAATATCAGCATGAAAAACCAAAATCCCAATAGTATGAAACAGAAAAAAATCCTTACCAAAGAAAGAAGATGTATCGGGCTCCTCACCCTCCTCCCACCCCGTGGTGCAACAGATGTCCCTTTCTCCAAAAATGCACTCAATGAGATCGTAATGTTGCAACCACACACAAGTTGACCTGCTGTGAGGAAAAAACGAGTTAGTACATTTCAAACATGAAAAAGGTCATTTAATGTCAACATGAAAAACCAAATTCCAAAAGTATAAAACAGAAAAAAATCCTTACCAAAGAAAGAAGATGTATCGGGCTCCTCATCCTCCTCCCACCCTGTGGTGCAACAGATGTCCCTTTCTCCAAAAATGCACTCAATGGGATCGTAATGTTGCAACCACACACAAGTTAACCTGCTGTGAGGAAAAATCGAGTTAGTACATTTCAAACATGAAAAAAGTCATTTAATGTCAACATGAAAAACAAAAATTCCAAAAGGATAAAACAGAAAAAAATCCTTACCAAAGAAAGAAGAAGTGTCGGGCTCCTCACCCTCCTCCCACCCTGTGGTGCAACAGATGTCCCTTTCTCCAAAAATGCACTCAATGTGATCGTAATGTTGCAACCACACACAAGTTGACCTGCTGCGAGGAAAAAACGAAATAGTACATTTCAAACATGAAAAAGGTCATTTAATGTCAACATGAAAAACCAAATTAGAAAAGTATAAAACAGAAAAAAATCCTCACCAAAGAAAGGAAATGTATCGTGCTCTGCACCCTCCTCCCGCCCTGTGGTGCAACAGATGTCCCTTTCTCCAAAAATTCACTCAATGGGATCATAATGTTGCAACCACACACAAGTTGACCTGCTGTGAGGAAAAAACGAGTTAGTACATTTCAAACATAAAAAAGGTCATTTAAAGTCAACATGAAAAACCAAATTCCAAAAGTATAAAACAGAAAAAAATCCTTACCAAAGAAAGGTAAAGTATCGTGTTCTGCACCCTCCACCGCCCTGTCGTGCAACAGATGTCCCTTTCTCCAAAAATGCACTCAATGGGATCGTAATGTTGCAACCGCACACAAGTTGACCTGCTGTGAGGAAAAAACGAGTTAGTACATTTCAAACATGATAAAAAGGTCATTTAATGTCAACATGAAAAACACAATTCCAAAAGTATAAAACAGAAAAAAATTTTTACCAAAGAAAGGAAATGTATCGCGCTCCTCACCCTCCCCCCACCCTGTGGTGCAACAGATGTCCCTTTCTCCAAAAATGCACTCAATGGGATCGTAATGTTGCAACCACACACAAGTTGACCTGCTGTGAGGAAAAAACGAGTTACTACATTTCAAACATGAAAAAAAGGTCATTTAATGTCAACATGAAAAACCAAATTCCAAAAGTATAAAACAGAAAAAAATCCTTACCAAAAAAAGAAGGTGTATCCGTCTCCTCACCCTCCTCCCACCCTGTGGTGCAACAGATGTAACTTTCTCCAAAAATGCACTCAATGGGATCGTAATGTTGCAACCACACACAAGTTGACCTGCTGTGAGGAAAAAACGAGTTAGTACATTTCAAACATGATAAAAAGGTCATTTAATGTCAACATGAAAAACCAAATTCCAAAAGTATAAAACAGAAAAAAATCCTTACCAAAGAAAGAAGGTGTATCCGTCTCCTCACCCTCCTCCCACCCTGTGGTGCAACAGATGTCCCTTTCTCCAAAAATGCACTCAATGGGATCGTAATGTTGCAACCACACACAAGTTGTTCTGCTGTGAGGAAAAAACGAGTTAGTACATTTCAAACATGAAAAAGGTCATTTAAAGTCAACATGAAAAACCAAATTCCAAAAGTATAAAACAGGAAAAAATCATTACCAAAGAAAGAAGATGTATCGGGCTCCTCACCCTCCTCCCACCCTGTGGTGCAACAGATGTCCCTTTGTCCTAAAATGCACTCAATGGGATCGTAATGTTGCAACCACACACAAGTTGACCTGCTGTGAGGAAAAAAACGAGTTAGTACATTTCAAACATGATAAAAAGGTCATTTAATGTCAACATGAAAAACCAAATTCCAAAAGTATAAAACAGAAAAAAATCCTTACCAAAGAAAGAAGATGTATCGGGCTCCTCACCCTCCTCCCACCCTGTGGTGCAACAGATGTCCCTTTCTCCAAAAATGCACTCAATGGGATCGTAATGTTGCAACCACACACAAGTTGACCTGCTGTGAGGAAAAAACGAGTTAGTACATTTCAAACATGATAAAAAGGTCATTTAATGTCAACATGAAAAACCAAATTCCAAAAGTATAAAACAGAAAAAAATCCTTACCAAAAAAAGAAGGTGTATCCGTCTCCTCACCCTCCTCCTACCCTGTGGTGCAACAGATGTCCCTTTCTCCAAAAATGCACTCAATGGGATCGTAATGTTGCAACCACACACAAGTTGACCTGCTGTGAGGAAAAAACGAGTTAGTACATTTCAAACATGATAAAAAGGTCATTTAATGTCAACATGAAAAACCAAATTCCAAAAGTATAAAACAGAAAAAAATCCTTACCAAAGAAAAAAGGTGTATCCGTCTCCTCACCCTCCTCCCACCCTGTGGTGCAACAGATGTCCCTTTCTCCAAAAATGCACTCAATGGGATCGTAATGTTGCAACCACACACAAGTTGACCTGCTGTGAGGAAAAAACGAGTTAGTACATTGCAAACATGATAAAAAGGTCATTTAATGTCAACATGAAAAACCAAATTCCAAAAGTATAAAACAGAAAAAAATCCTTACCAAGAAAGAAGGTGTATCCGTCTCCTCACCCTCCTCCCACCCTGTAGTGGAACAGATGTCCCTTTCTCCAAAAATGCACTCAATGGGAACGTAATGTTGCAACCACACACAAGTTGACCTGCTGTGAGGAAAAAACGAGTTAGTATATTTCAAACATGAAAAAGGTGATTTAAAGTCAACATGAAAAACCAAATTCCAAAAGTATAAAACAGAAAAAAATCCTTACCAAAGAAAGAAGATGTATCGGACTCCTCACCCTCCTCCCACCCTGTGGTGCAACAGATGTCCCTTTCTCCAAAAATGCACTCAATGGGATCGTAATGTTGCAACCACACACAAGTTGACCTGCTGTGAGGAAAAAAACGAGTTAGTACATTTCAAACATGATAAAAAGGTCATTTAATGTCAACATGAAAAACCAAATTCCAAAAGTATAAAAGAGAATAAAATCCTTACCAAAGAAAGAAGATGTATCGGGCTCCTCACCCTCCTCCCACCCTGTGGTGCAACAGATGTCCCTTTCTCCAAAAATGCACTCAATGGGATCGTAATGTTGCAACCACACACAAGTTGACCTCCTGTGAGGAAAAAACGAGTTAGTACATTTCAAACATGGAAAAGGTCATTTAATGTCAACATGAAAAACCAAATTCCAAAAGTATAAAACA
This sequence comes from Schistocerca piceifrons, assembly GCF_021461385.2. Lineage (NCBI taxonomy): Eukaryota > Metazoa > Arthropoda > Insecta > Orthoptera > Acrididae > Schistocerca > Schistocerca piceifrons. The sequence continues at coordinate 7,812,552 of NC_060147.1, forward strand.
GAAAAAAATCCTTACCAAAGAAAGAAGATGTATCGGGCTCCTCACCCTCCTCCCACCCTGTGGTGCAACAGATGTCCCTTTCTCCAAAAATGCACACAATGGGATCGTAACGTTGCAACCACACACAAGTTGACCTGCTGTGAGGAAAAAACTAGTTAGTACATTTCAAACATGGAAAAGGTCATTTAATGTCAACGTGAAAAACACAATTCCAAAAGTATAAAACAGAAAAAAATCCTTACCAAAGAAAGGAAATGTATCGTGCTCTGCACCCTCCTCCCGCCCTGTGGTGCAACAGATGTCCCTTTCTCCAAAAATGCACTCAATGGGATCGTAATGTTGCAACCACACACAAGTTGACCTCCTGTGAGGAAAAAACGAGTTAGTACATTTCAAACATGAAAAAGGTCATTTAATGTCAACATGAAAAACCAAAATTCCAATAGTATAAAACAGAAAAAAATCCTTACCAAAGAAAGAAGTTGTATCGGGCTCCTCACCCTCCTCCCACCCTGTGGTGCAACAGATGTCCCTTTCTCCAAAAATGCACTCAATGGGATCGTAATGTTGCAACCACACACAAGTTGACCTGCTGTGAGGAAAAAACGAGTTAGTACATTTCAAACATGAAAAAGGTCATTTAGTGTCAACATGAAAAACCAAATTCCAAAAGTAAAAAACAGAAAAAAATCCTTACCAAAGAAAGGAAAAGTATCGTGTTCTGCACCCTCCTCCCGCCCTGTGGTGCAACAGATATCCCTTTCTCCAAAAATGCACTCAATGGGATTGTAATGTTGCAACCACACACAAGTTGACCTGCTGTGAGGAAAAAACGAGTTAGTACATTTCAAACATGGAAAAGGTCATTTAATGTCAACATGAAAAACCATATTCCAAAAGTATAAAACAGAAAAAAATCCTTACCAAAGAAAGAAGATGTATCGGGCTCCTCAACCTCCTCCCACTCTGTGGTGCAACAGATGTCCCTTTCTCCAAAAATGCACTCAATGGGATCGTAATGTTGCAACCACACACAAGTTGACCTGCTGTGAGGAAAAAACGAGTTAGTACATTTCAAACATGGAAAAGGTCATTTAATGTCAACATGAAAAACCAAATTCCAAAAGTATAAAACAGAAAAAAATCCTTACCAAAGAAAGGAAATGTATCGTGCTCTGCACCCTCCTCCCGCCCTGTGGTGCAACAGATGTCCCTTTCTCCAAAAATGCACCCAATGGGATTGTAATGTTGCAACCACACACAAGTTGACCTGCTGTGAGGAAAAAACGAGTTAGTACATTTCAAACATGGAAAAGGTCATTTAATGTCAACATGAAAAACCATATTCCAAAAGTATAAAACAGAAAAAAATCCTTACCAAAGAAAGAAGATGTATCGGGCTCCTCACCCTCCTCCCACCCTGTGGTGCAACAGATGTCCCTTTCTCCAAAAATGCACTCAATGGGATCGTAATGTTGCAACCACACACAAGTTGACCTGCTGTGAGGAAAAAACGAGTTAGTACATTTCAAACATGGAAAAGGTCATTTAATGTCAACATGAAAAACCAAATTCCAAAAGTATAAAACAGAAAAAATTCCTTACCAAAGAAAGGAAATGTATCGTGCTCTGCACCCTCCTCCCGCCCTGTGGTGCAACAGATTTCCCTTTCTCCAAAAATGCACTCAATGGGATTGTAATGTTGCAACCACACACAAGTTGACCAGCTGTGAGGAAAAAACGAGTTAGTACATTTCAAACATGAAAAAGGTCATTTAATGTCAACATGAAAAACCAAAATTCCAATAGTATAAAACAGAAAAAAATCCTTACCAAAGAAAGAAGATGTATCGGGCTCCTCACCCTCCTCCCACCCTGTAGTGCAACAGATGTCCCTTTCTCCAAAAATGCACTCAATGGGATCGTAATGTTGCAACCACACATTAGTTGACCTGCTGTGAGGAAAAATACGAGTTAGTACATTTCAAACATGGAAAAGGTCATTTAATGTCAACATGAAAAACCAAATTCCAAAAGTATAAAACAGAAAAAAATCCTTACCAAAGAAAGAAGATGTATCGGGCTCCTCACCCTCCTCCCACCCTGTGGTGCAACAGATGTCCCTTTCTCCAAAAATGCACTCAATGGGATCGTAATGTTGCAACCACACACAAGTTGACCTGCTGTGAGGAAAAAACTAGTTAGTACATTTCAAACATGGAAAAGGTCATTTAATGTCAACGTGAAAAACACAATTCCAAAAGTATAAAACAGAAAAAAATCCTTACCAAAGAAAGGAAATGTATCGTGCTCTGCACCCTCCTCCCGCCCTGTGGTGCAACAGATATCCCTTTCTCCAAAAATGCACTCAATGGGATCGTAATGTTGCAACCACACACAAGTTGACCTGCTGTGAGGAAAAAACGAGTTAGTACATTTCAAACATGGAAAAGCTCTTTTAATGTCAACATGAAAAACCATATTCCAAAAGTATAAAACAGAAAAAAATCCTTACCAAAGAAAGAAGATGTATCGGGCTCCTCACCCTCCTCCCACCCTGTGGTGCAACAGATGTCCCTTTCTCCAAAAATGCACTCAATGGGATCGTAATGTTGCAACCACACACAAGTTGACCTGCTGTGAGGAAAAAACGAGTTAGTACATTTCAAACATGGAAAAGGTCATTTAATGTCAACATGAAAAACCAAATTCCAAAAGTATAAAACAGAAAAAAATCCTTACCAAAGAAAGGAAATGTATCGTGCTCTGCACCCTCCTCCCGCCCTGTGGTGCAACAGATGTCCCTTTCTCCAAAAATGCACTCAATGGGATTGTAATGTTGCAACCACACACAAGTTGACCAGCTGTGAGGAAAAAACGAGTTAGTACATTTCAAACATGAAAAAGGTCATTTAATGTCAACATGAAAAACCAAAATTCCAATAGTATAAAACAGAAAAAAATCCTTACCAAAGAAAGAAGATGTATCGGGCTCCTCACCCTCCTCCCACCCTGTGGTGCAACAGATGTCCCTTTCTCCAAAAATGCACTCAATGGGATCGTAATGTTGCAACCACACATTAGTTGACCTGCTGTGAGGAAAAATACGAGTTAGTACATTTCAAACATGGAAAAGGTCATTTAATGTCAACATGAAAAACCAAATTCCAAAAGTATAAAACAGAAAAAAATCCTTACCAAAGAAAGAAGATGTATCGGGCTCCTCACCCTCCTCCCACCCTGTGGTGCAACAGATGTCCCTTTCTCCAAAAATGCACTCAATGGGATCGTAATATTGCAACCACACACAAGTTGACCTGCTGTGAGGAAAAAACGAGTTAGTACATTTCAAACATGGAAAAGGTCATTTAATGTCAACGTGAAAAACACAATTCCAAAAGTATAAAACAGAAAAAAATCCTTACCAAAGAAAGGAAATGTATCGTGCTCTGCACCCTCCTCCCGCCCTGTGGTGCAACAGATGTCCCTATCTCCAAAAATGCACTCAATGGGATCGTAATGTTGCAACCACACACAAGTTGACCTGCTGTGAGGAAAAAACGAGTTAGTACATTTCAAACATGAAAAAGGTCATTTAATGTCAACATGAAAAATCCAAAATTCCAATAGTATAAAACAGAAAAAAATCCTTAATAAAGAAAGAAGTTGTATCGGGCTCCTCACCCTCCTCCCACCCTGTGGTGCAACAGATGTCTCTTTCTCCAAAAATGCACTCAATGGGATCGTAATGTTGCAACCACACACAAGTTGACCTGCTGTGAGGACAAAACGAGTTAGTACATTTCAAACATAAAAAGGGCATTTAGTGTCAACATGAAAAACCAAATTCCAAAAGTATAAAACAGAAAAAAATCCTTACCAAAGAAAGGAAAAGTATCGTGTTCTGCACCCTCCTCCTGCCCTGTGGTGCAACAGATATCCCTTTCTCCAAAAATGCACTCAATGGGATCGTAATGTTGCAACCACACACAAGTTGACCTGCTGTGAGGAAAAAACGAAATAGTACATTTCAAACATGAAAAAGGTCATTTAATGTCAACATGAAAAACCAAATTCCAAAAGTATAAAACAGAAAAAAATCCTCGCCAAAGGAAGGAAATGTATCGTGCTCTGCACCCTCCTCCCGCCCTGTGGTGCAACAGATGTCCCTTTCTCCAAATATGCACTCAATGGGATCGTAATGTTGCAACCACACACAAGTTGACCTGCTGTGAGGAAAAAACGAGTTAGTACATTGCAAACATGAAAAAGGTCATTTAATGTCAACATGAAAAACCAAAATTCCAATAGTATAAAACAGAAAAAAATCCTTACCAAAGAAAGAAGTTTATCGGGCTCCTCACCCTCCTGCCACCCTGTGGTGCAACAGATGTCCCTTTCTCCAAAAATGCACTCAATGGGATCGTAATGTTGCAACCACACACAAGTTGACCTGCTGTGAGGAAAAAACGAATTAGTACATTTCAAACATGAAAAAGGTCATTTAATGTCAACATGAAAAACCAAATTCCAAAAGTATAAAACAGAAAAAAATCCTTACCAAAGAAAGGAAAATTATCGTGTTTTGCACCCTCCTCCCGCCCTGTGGTGCAACAGATGTCCCTTTTTCCAAAAATGCACACAATGGGATCGTAATGTTGCAACCACACAGAAGTTGACCTGCTGTGAGGAAAAAACGAGTTAGTACATTTCAAACATGGAAAAGGTCATTTAATGTCAACATGAAAAACCAAATTCCAAAAGTATAAAACAGAAAAAAATCCTTACCAAAGAAAGAAGATGTATCGGGCTCCTCACCCTCCTCCCACCCTGTGGTGCAACAGATGTCCCTTTCTCCAAAAAATGCACTCAATGGGATCGTAATGTTGCAACCACACACAAGTTGACCTGCTGTGAGGAAAAAACGAGTTAGTACATTTCAAACATGGAAAAGGTCATTTAATGTCAACATGAAAAACCAAATTCCAAAAGTATAAAACAGAAAAAAATCCTTACCAAAGAAAGAAGATGTATCGGGCTCCTCACCCTCCTCCCACACTGTGGTGCAAAAGATGTCCCTTTCTCCAAAAATGCACTCAATGGGATCGTAATGTTGCAACCACACACAAGTTGACCTGCTGTGAGGAAAAAACAAGTTAGTACATTTCAAACATGGAAAAGGTCTCTTAATGTCAACATGAAAAACCAAATTCCAAAAGTATAAAACAGAAAAAAATCCTTACCAAGAAAGAAGATGTATCGGGCTCCTCACCCTCCTCCCACCCTGTGGTGCAACAAATGTCCCGTTCTCCAAAAATTCACTCAATGGGATTGTAATGTTGCAACCACACACAAGTTGACCTGCTGTGAGGAAAAAACGAGTTAGTACATTTCAAACATGGAAAAGGTCATTCAATGTCAACATGAAAAAAGTATAAAACAGAAAAAAATCCTTACCAAAGAAAGGAAATGTATCGTGCTCTGCACCCTCCTCCCGCCCTGTGGTGCAACAGATGTCCTTTCTCCAAAAATGCACTCAATGGGATTGTAATGTTGCAACCACACGCAAGTTGACCAGCTGTGAGGAAAAAACGAGTTAGTTCATTTCAAACGTGAAAAAGGTCGTTTAATGTCAACATGAAAAACCAAAATTCCAATAGTATAAAACAGAAAAAAATCTTTACCAAAGAAAGAAGATGTATCGGGCTCCTCACCCTCCTCCCACCCTGTGGTGCAACAGATGTCCCTTTCTCCAAAAATGCACTCAATGGGATCGTAATGTTGCAACCACACACAAGTTGTCCTGCTGTGAGGAAAAAAAGAGTTAGTACATTTCAAACATAGAAAAGGTCATTTAATGTCAACATGAAAAACCAAATTCCAAAAGTATAAAAGAGAAAAAAATCCTTACCAAAGAAAGAAGATGTATCGGGCTCCTCACCCTCCTCCCACCCTGTGGTGCAACAGATGTCCCTTTCTCCAAAAATGCACTCAATGGGATCGTAATGTTGCAACCACACACAAGTTGACCTGCTGTGAGGAAAAAACGAGTTAGCACATTTCAAACATGAAAAAGGTCATTTAATGTCAACATGAAAAACCAAAATTCCAATAGTATAAAACAGAAAAAAATCCTTACCAAAGAAAGAAGTTGTATCGGGCTCCTCACCCTCCTCCCACCCTGTGGTGCAACAGATGTCCCTTTCTCCAAAAATGCACTCAATGGGATCGTAATGTTGCAACCACACACAAGTTGACATGCTGTGAGGAAAAATACGAGTTAGTACATTTCAAACATGGAAAAGGTCATTTAATGTCAACATGAAAAACCAAATTCCAAAAGTATAATACAGAAAAAAATCCTTACCAAAGTAAGAAGATGTATCGGGCTCCTCACCCTCCTCCCACCCTGTGGTGCAACGGATGTCCCTTTCTCCAAAAATGCACTCAATGGGATCGTAATGTTGCAACCACACACAAGTTGACCTGCTGTGAGGATAAAACGAGTTAGTACATTTCAAACATGAAAAAAGTCATTTAATGTCAACATGAAAAACAAAAATTCCAAAAGTATAAAACAGAAAAAAATCCTTAGCAAAGAAAGAAGATGTATCGGGCTCCTCACCCTCCTCCCACCCTGTGGTGCAACAGATGTCCCTTTCTCCAAAAATGCACTCAATGTGATCGTAATGTTGCAACCACACACAAGTTGACCTGCTGTGAGGAAACAACGAAATAGTACATTTCAAACATGGAAAAGCTCTTTTAATGTCAACATGAAAAACCATATTCCAAAAGTATAAAACAGAAAAAAATCCTTACCAAAGAAAGAAGATGTATCGGGCTCCTCACCCTCCTCCCACGCTGTGGTGCAACAGATGTCCCTTTCTCCAAAAATGCACTCAATGGGATCGTAATGTTGCAACCACACACAAGTTGACCTGCTGTGAGGAAAAAACGAGTTAGTACATTTCAAACATGGAAAAGGTCATTTAATGTCAACATGAAAAACCAAATTCCAAAAGTATAAAACAGAAAAAAATCCTTACCAAAGAAAGGAAATGTATCGTGCTCTGCACCCTCCTCCCGCCCTGTGGTGCAACAGATGTCCCTTTCTCCAAAAATGCACTCAATGGGATTGTAACGTTGCAACCACACACAAGTTGACCAGCTGTGAGGAAAAAACGAGTTAGTACATTTCAAACATGAAAAAGGTCATTTAATGTCAACATGAAAAACCAAAATTCCAATAGTATAAAACAGAAAAAAATCCTTACCAAAGAAAGAAGATGTATCGGGCTCCTCACCCTCCTCCCACCCTGTGGTGCAACAGATGTCCCTTTCTCCAAAAATGCACTCAATGGGATCGTAATGTTGCAACCACACATTAGTTGACCTGCTGTGAGGAAAAATACGAGTTAGTACATTTCAAACATGGAAAAGGTCATTTAATGTCAACATGAAAAACCAAATTCCAAAAGTAAAAAACAGAAAAAAATCCTTACCAAAGAAAGAAGATGTATCGGGCTCCTCACCCTCCTCCCACCCTGTGGTGCAACAGATGTCCCTTTCTCCAAAAATGCACTCAATGGGATCGTAATATTGCAACCACACACAAGTTGACCTGCTGTGAGGAAAAAACGAGTTAGTACATTTCAAACATGGAAAAGGTCATTTAATGTCAACGTGAAAAACACAATTCCAAAAGTATAAAACAGAAAAAAATCCTTACCAAAGAAAGGAAATGTATCGTGCTCTGCACCCTCCTCCCGCCCTGTGGTGCAACAGATGTCCCTATCTCCAAAAATGCACTCAATGGGATCGTAATGTTGCAACCACACACAAGTTGACCTGCTGTGAGGAAAAAACGAGTTAGTACATTTCAAACATGAAAAAGGTCATTTAATGTCAACATGAAAAACCAAAATTCCAATAGTATAAAACAGAAAAAAATCCTTACCAAAGAAAGAAGTTGTATCGGGCTCCTCACCCTCCTCCCACCCTGAGGTGCAACAGATGTCTCTTTCTCCAAAAATGCACTCAATGGGATCGTAATGTTGCAACCACACACAAGTTGACCTGCTGTGAGGACAAAACGTGTTAGTACATTTCAAACATAAAAAGGGCATTTAGTGTCAACATGAAAAACCAAATTCCAAAAGTATAAAACAGAAAAAAATCCTTACCAAAGAAAGGAAAAGTATCGTGTTCTGCACCCTCCTCCTGCCCTGTGGTGCAACAGATATCCCTTTCTCCAAAAATGCACTCAATGGGATCGTAATGTTGCAACCACACACAAGTTGACCTGCTGTGAGGAAAAAACGAAATAGTACATTTCAAACATGAAAAAGGTCATTTAATGTCAACATGAAAAACCAAATTCCAAAAGTATAAAACAGAAAAAAATCCTCGCCAAAGGAAGGAAATGTATCGTGCTCTGCACCCTCCTCCCGCCCTGTGGTGCAACAGATGTCCCTTTCTCCAAATATGCACTCAATGGGATCGTAATGTTGCAACCACACACAAGTTGACCTGCTGTGAGGAAAAAACGAGTTAGTACATTGCAAACATGAAAAAGGTCATTTAATGTCAACATGAAAAACCAAAATTCCAATAGTATAAAACAGAAAAAAATCCTTACCAAAGAAAGAAGTTTATCGGGCTCCTCACCCTCCTGCCACCCTGTGGTGCAACAGATGTCCCTTTCTCCAAAAATGCACTCAATGGGATCGTAATGTTGCAACCACACACAAGTTGACCTGCTGTGAGGAAAAAACGAATTAGTACATTTCAAACATGAAAAAGGTCATTTAATGTCAACATGAAAAACCAAATTCCAAAAGTATAAAACAGAAAAAAATCCTTACCAAAGAAAGGAAAATTATCGTGTTTTGCACCCTCCTCCCGCCCTGTGGTGCAACAGATGTCCCTATTTCCAAAAATGCACACAATGGGATCGTAATGTTGCAACCACACAGAAGTTGACCTGCTGTGAGGAAAAAACGAGTTAGTACATTTCAAACATGGAAAAGGTCATTTAATGTAAACATGAAAAACCAAATTCCAAAAGTATAAAACAGAAAAAAATCCTTACCAAAGAAAGAAGATGTATCGGGCTCCTCACCCTCCTCCCACCCTGTGGTGCAACAGATGTCCCTTTCTCCAAAAAATGCACTCAATGGGATCGTAATGTTGCAACCACACACAAGTTGACCTGCTGTGAGGACAAAACGAGTTAGTACATTTCAAACATGGAAAAGGTCATTTAATGTCAACATGAAAAACCAAATTCCAAAAGTATAAAACAGAAAAAAATCCTTACCAAAGAAAGAAGATGTATCGGGCTCCTCACCCTCCTCCCACACTGTGGTGCAAAAGATGTCCCTTTCTCCAAAAATGTACTCAATGGGATCGTAATGTTGCAACCACACACAAGTTGACCTGCTGTGAGGAAAAAACAAGTTAGTACATTTCAAACATGGAAAAGGTCTCTTAATGTCAACATGAAAAACCAAATTCCAAAAGTATAAAACAGAAAAAAATCCTTACCAAGAAAGAAGATGTATCGGGCTCCTCACCCTCCTCCCACCCTGTGGTGCAACAAATGTCCCGTTCTCCAAAAATTCACTCAATGGGATTGTAATGTTGCAACCACACACAAGTTGACCTGCTGTGAGGAAAAAACGAGTTAGTACATTTCAAACATGGAAAAGGTCATTCAATGTCAACATGAAAAAAGTATAAAACAGAAAAAAATCCTTACCAAAGAAAGGAAATGTATCGTGCTCTGCACCCTCCTCCCGCCCTGTGGTGCAACAGATGTCCCTTTCTCCAAAAATGCACTCAATGGGATTGTAATGTTGCAACCACACACAAGTTGACCAGCTGTGAGGAAAAAACGAGTTAGTACATTTCAAACATGAAAAAGGTCATTTAATGTCAACATGAAAAACCAAAATTCCAATAGTATAAAACAGAAAAAAATCCTTACCAAAGAAAGAAGATGTATCGGGCTCCTCACCCTCCTCCCACCCTGTGGTGCAACAGATGTCCATTTCTCCAAAAATGCACTCAATGGGATCGTAATGTTGCAACCACACATTAGTTGACCTGCTGTGAGGAAAAATACGAGTTAGTACATTTCAAACATGGAAAAGGTCATTTAATGTCAACATGAAAAACCAAATTCCGAAAGTATAAAACAGAAAAAAATCCTTACCAAAGAAAGAAGATGTATCGGGCTCCTCACCCTCCTCCCACCCTGTGGTGCAACAGATGTCCCTTTCTCCAAAAATGCACTCAATGGGATCGTAATGTTGCAACCACACACAAGTTGACCTGCTGTGAGGAAAAAACGAGTTAGCACATTTCAAACATGAAAAAGGTCATTTAATGTCAACATGAAAAACCAAAATTCCAATAGTATAAAACAGAAAAAAATCCTTACCAAAGAAAGAAGATGTATCGGGCTCCTCACCCTCCTCCCATCCTGTGGTGCAACAGATGTCCCTTTCTCCAAAAATGGACTCAATGGGATCGTAATGTTGCAACCACACACAAGTTGACATGCTGTGAGGAAAAATACGAGTTAGTACATTTCAAACATGGAAAAGGTCATTTAATGTCAACATGAAAAACCAAATTCCAAAAGTATAATACAGAAAAAAATCCTTACCAAAGTAAGAAGATGTATCGGGCTCCTCACCCTCCTCCCACCCTGTGGTGCAACGGATGTCCCTTTCTCCAAAAATGCACTCAATGGGATCGTAATGTTGCAACCACACACAAGTTGACCTGCTGTGAGGAAAAAACGAGTTAGTACATTTCAAACATGAAAAAAGTCATTTAATGTCAACATGAAAAACAAAAATTCCAAAAGTATAAAACAGAAAAAAATCCTTAGCAAAGAAAGAAGATGTATCGGGCTCCTCACCCTCCTCCCACCCTGTGGTGCAACAGATGTCCCTTTCTCCAAAAATGCACTCAATGTGATCGTAATGTTGCAACCACACACAAGTTGACCTGCTGTGAGGAAACAACGAAATAGTACATTTCAAACATGAAAAAGGTCATTTAATGTCAACATGAAAAACCAAATTCCAAAAGTATAAAACAGAAAAAAATCCTCACCAAAGAAAGGAAATGTATCGTGCTCTGCACCCTCCTCCCGCCCTGTGGTGCAACGGATGTCCCTTTCTCCAAAAATGCACTCAATGGGATCGTAATGTTGCAACCACACACAAGTTGACATACTGTGAGGAAAAAACGAGTTAGTCTATTTCAAACATGAAAAAGGTCATTTAATGTCAACATGAAAAACCAAAATTCCAATAGTATAAAACAGAAAAAAATCCTTACCAAAGAAAGAAGTTGTATCGGGCTCCTCACCCTCCTCCCACCCTGTGGTGCAACAGATGTCCCTTTCTCCAAAAATGCACTCAATGGGATCGTAATGTTGCAACCACACACAAGTTGACCTGCTGTGAGGAAAAAACGAGTTAGTACATTTCAAATATGAAAAAGATCATTTAATGTCAACATGAAAAACCAAATTCCAAAAGTATAAAACAGAAAAAAATCCTTACCAAAGAAGGAAAAGTATCGTGTTCTGCACGCTCCTCCCGCCCTGTGGTGCAACAGATGTCCCTTTCTCCAAAAATGCACTCAATGGGATCGTAATGTTGCAACCACACACAAGTTGACCTGCTGTGAGGAAAAAATGAGTTAGTACATGTCAAACACGGAAAAGGTCATTTAATGTCAACATGAAAAACCAAATTCCAAAAGTATAAAACAGAAAAAAATCCTTACCAAAGAAAGAAGATGTATCGGGCTCCTCACCCTCCTCCCACCCTGTGGTGCAACAGATGTCCCTTTCTCCAAAAATGCACTCAATGGGATCGTAATGTTGCAACCACACACAAGTTGACCTGCTGTGAGGAAAAAACGAGTTAGTACATTTCAAACATGGAAAAGGTCATTTAATGTCAACACGAAAACCCAAATTCCAAAAGTATAAAACAGAAAAAAATCCTTACCAAAGAAAGAAGATGTATCGGGCTCCTCACCCTCCTCCCACACTGTGGTGCAAAAGATGTCCCTTTCTCCAAAAATGGACTGAGTGCGATCGTAATGTTGCAACCACACACAAGTTGACCTGCTGTGAGGAAAAAACGAGTTAGTACATTTCAAACATGGAAAAGGTCTTTTAATGTCAACATGAAAAACCAAATTCCAAAAGTATAAAACAGAAAAAAATCCTTACCAAAGAAAGAAGATGTATCGGGCTCCTCACCCTCCTCCCACCCTGTGGTGCAACAGATGTCCCTTTCTCCAAAAATGCACTCAATGGGATCGTAATGTTGCAACCACACACAACTTGACCTGCTGTGAGGGAAAAAAGAGTTAGCACATTTCAAACATGAAGAAGGTCATTTAATGTCAACATGAAAAACCAAAATTCCAATAGTATAAAACAGAAAAAAATCCTTACCAAAGAAAGAAGTTGTATCGGGCTCCTCACCCTCCTCCCACCCTGTGGTGCAACAGATGTCCCTTTCTCCAAAAATGCACTCAATGGGATCGTAATGTTGCAACCACACACAAGTTGACCTGCTGTGAGGAAAAAACGAGTTAGTACATTTCAAATATGAAAAAGATCATTTAATGTCAACATGAAAAACACAATTCCAAAAGTATAAAACAGAAAAAAATCCTTACCAAAGAAAGGAAATGTATCGTGCTCTGCACCCTCCCCCCGCCCTGTGGTGCAACAGATGTCCCTTTCTCCAAAAATGCACTCAATGTGATCGTAATGTTGCAACCACACACAAGTTGACCTGCTGTGAGGAAAAAACGAAATAGTACATTTCAAACATGAAAAAGGTCATTTAATGTCAACATGAAAAACCAAATTCCAAAAGTATAAAACAGAAAAAAATCCTCACCAAAGAAAGGAAATGTATCGTGCTCTGCACCCTCCTCCCGCCCTGTGGTGCAACAGATGTCCCTTTCTCCAAAAATGCACACAATGGGATCGTAATGTTGCAACCACACACAAGTTGACCTGTTGTGAGGAAAAAACGAGTTACTACATTTCAAACATGAAAAAGGTCATTTAATGTCAACATGAAAAACCAAAATTCCAATTGTATAAAACAGAAAAGAATCCTTACCAAAGAAAGAAGTTGTATCGGGCTCCTCACCCTCCTCCCACCCTGTGGTGCAACAGATGTCCCTTTCTCCAAAAATGCACTCAATGGGATCGTAATGTTGCAAACACACACAAGTTGACCTGCTGTGAGGAAAAAACGAGTTAGTACATTTCAAACATGGAAAAGGTCATTTAATGTCAACATAAAAAACCAAATTCCGAAAGTATAAAACAGAAAAAAATCCTTACCAAAGAAAGAAGATGTATCGGGCTCCTCACCCTCCTCCCACCCTGTGGTGAAACAGATGTCCCTTTCTCCAAAAATGCACTCAATGGGATCGTAATGTTGCAACCACACACAAGTTGACCTGCTGTGAGGAAAAAACGAGTTAGTACATTTCAAACATGGAAAAGGTCATTTAATGTCAACATGAAAAACCAAATTCCAAAAGTATAAAACAGAAAAAAATCCTTACCAAAGAAAGGAAAAGTATCGTGTTCTGCACCCTCCTCCCGCCCTGTGGTGCAACAGATGTCCCTTTCTCCAAAAATGCACTCAATGGGATCGTAATGTTGCAAACACACACAAGTTGACCTGCTGTGAGGAAAAAACGAGTTAGTACATTTCAAACATGGAAAAGGTCATTTAATGTCAACATAAAAAACCAAATTCCGAAAGTATAAAACAGAAAAAAATCCTTACCAAAGAAAGAAGATGTATCGGGCTCCTCACCCTCCTCCCACCCTGTGGTGAAACAGATGTCCCTTTCTCCAAAAATGCACTCAATGGGATCGTAATGTTGCAACCACACACAAGTTGACCTGCTGTGAGGAAAAAACGAGTTAGTACATTTCAAACATGGAAAAGGTCATTTAATGTCAACATGAAAAACCAAATTCCAAAAGTATAAAACAGAAAAAAATCCTTACCAAAGAAAGAAGATATATCGGGCTCCTCACCCTCCTCCCACACTGTGGTGCAAAAGATGTCCCTTTCTCCAAAAGTGCACTCAATGGGATCGTAATGTTGCAACCACACACAAGTTGACCTGCTGTGAGGAAAAAACGAGTTAGTACATTTCAAACATGGAAAAGGTCATTTAATGTCAACATGAAAAACCAAATTCCAAAAGTTTAGAACAGAAAAAAATCCTTACCAAAGAAAGAAGATGTATCGGGCTCCTCACCCTCCTCCCACCCTGTGGTGCAACAGATGTCCCTTTCTCCAAAAATGCACTCAATGGGATTGTAATGTTGCAACCACACACAAGTTGACCTGCTGTGAGGAAAAAACGAGTTAGTACATTTCAAACATGGAAAAGGTCATTTAATGTCAACATGAAAAACACAATTCCAAAAGTATAAAACAGAAAAAAATCCTTACCAAAGAAAGGAAATGTATCGTGCTCTGCACCCTCCTCCCGCCCTGTGGTGCAACAGATGTCCCTTTCTCCAAAAATGCACTCAATGGGATCGTAATGTTGCAACCACACACAAGTTGACCTGCTGTGAGGAAAACACGAGTTAGTACATTTCAAACATGGAAAAGGTCATTTAATGTCAACATGAAAAACACATTTCCAAAAGTATAAAACAAAAAAAAATCCTTACCAAAGAAAGGAAATGTATCGTGCTCTGCACCCTCCTCCCGCCCTGTGGTGCAACAGATGTCCCTTTCTCCAAATATGCACGCAATGGGATCGTAATGTTGCAACCACACACAAGTTGACCTGCTGTGAGGAAAAAACGAGTTAGTACATTTCAAACATGAAAAAGGTCATTTAATGTCAACATGAAAAACACAATTCCAAAAGTATAAAACAGAAAAAAATCCTTACCAAAGAAAGGAAATGTATCATGCTCTGCACCCTCCTCCCACCCTGTGGTGCAACAGATGTCCCTTTCTCCAAAAATGCACTCAATGGGATCGTAATGTTGCAACCACACAGAAGTTGACCTGCTGTGAGGAAAAAACGAGTTAGCACATTTCAAACATGAAAAAGGTCATTTAATGTCAACATGAAAAACCAAAATTCCAATAGTATAAAACAGAAAAAAATCCTTACCAAAGAAGGAAGATGTATCGGGCTCCTCACCCTCCTCCCACCCTGTGGTGCAACAGATGTCCCTTTCTCCAAAAATGCACTCAATGGGATCGTAATGTTGCAACCACACACAAGTTGACCTGCTGTGAGGAAAAAACGAGTTAGCACATTTCAAACATGAAAAAGGTCATTTAATGTCAACATGAAAAACCAAAATTCCAATAGTATAAAACAGAAAAAAATCCTTACCAAAGAAGGAAGATGTATCGGGCTCCTCACCCTCCTCCCGCCCTGTGGTGCAACAGATGTCCCTTTCTCCAAATATGCACTCAATGGGATCGTAATGTTGCAACCACACACAAGTTGACCTGCTGTGAGGAAAAAACGAGTTAGTACATTTCAAACATGAATAAGGTCATTTAATGTCAACACGAAAAACCAAATTCCAAAAGTATAAAAATAGAAAAACTCCTTACCAAAGAAAGGAAATGTATCGTGCTCTGCACCCTCCTCCCGCCCTGTGGTGCAACAGATATCACATTCTCCAAAAATGCACTCAATGGGATCGTAATGTTGCAACCACACACAAGTTGACCTGCTGTGAGGAAAAAACGAGTTAGTACATTTCAAACATGAAAAAGGTCATTTAATATCAGCATGAAAAACCAAAATCCCAATAGTATGAAACAGAAAAAAATCCTTACCAAAGAAAGAAGATGTATCGGGCTCCTCACCCTCCTCCCACCCCGTGGTGCAACAGATGTCCCTTTCTCCAAAAATGCACTCAATGAGATCGTAATGTTGCAACCACACACAAGTTGACCTGCTGTGAGGAAAAAACGAGTTAGTACATTTCAAACATGAAAAAGGTCATTTAATGTCAACATGAAAAACCAAATTCCAAAAGTATAAAACAGAAAAAAATCCTTACCAAAGAAAGAAGATGTATCGGGCTCCTCATCCTCCTCCCACCCTGTGGTGCAACAGATGTCCCTTTCTCCAAAAATGCACTCAATGGGATCGTAATGTTGCAACCACACACAAGTTAACCTGCTGTGAGGAAAAATCGAGTTAGTACATTTCAAACATGAAAAAAGTCATTTAATGTCAACATGAAAAACAAAAATTCCAAAAGGATAAAACAGAAAAAAATCCTTACCAAAGAAAGAAGAAGTGTCGGGCTCCTCACCCTCCTCCCACCCTGTGGTGCAACAGATGTCCCTTTCTCCTAAAATGCACTCAATGTGATCGTAATGTTGCAACCACACACAAGTTGACCTGCTGCGAGGAAAAAACGAAATAGTACATTTCAAACATGAAAAAGGTCATTTAATGTCAACATGAAAAACCAAATTAGAAAAGTATAAAACAGAAAAAAATCCTCACCAAAGAAAGGAAATGTATCGTGCTCTGCACCCTCCTCCCGCCCTGTGGTGCTACAGATGTCCCTTTCTCCAAAAATGCACACAATGGGATCGTAATGTTGCAACCACACACTAGTTGACCTGTTGTGAGGAAAAAACGAGTTACTACATTTCAAACATGAAAAAGATCATTTAATGTCAACATGAAAAACCAAAATTCCAATTGTATAAAACACAAAAGAATCCTTACCAAAGAAAGAAGTTGTATCGGGCTCCTCACCCTCCTCCCACCCTGTGGTGCAACAGATGTCCCTTTCTCCAAAAATGCACTCAATGGGATCGTAATGTTGCAACCACACACAAGTTGACCTGCTGTGAGAAAAAAACGAGTTAGTACATTTCAAACATGAAAAAGGTCATTTAATGTCAACATGAAAAACCAAATTCCGAAAGTATAAAACAGAAAAAAATCCTTACCAAAGAAAGGAAAAGTATCGTGTTCTGCACCCTCCTCCCGCCCTGTGGTGCAACAGATGTCCCTTTCTCCAAAAATGCACTCAATGGGATCGTAATGTTGCAACCACACACAAGTTGACCTGCTGTGAGGAAAAAACGAGTTAGTACATTTCAAACATGGAAAAGGTCATTTAATGTCAACATGAAAAACCAAATTCCAAAAGTATGAAACAGAAAAAAATCCTTACCAAAGAAAGAAGATGTATCGGGCTCCGCACCCTCATCCCACCCTGTGGTGCAACAGATGTCCCTTTCTCCAAAAATGCACTCAATGGGATCGTAATGTTGCAACCACACACAAGTTGACCTGCTGTGAGGAAAAACGAGTTAGTACATTTCAAACATGGAAAAGGTCATTTAATGTCAACATGAAAAACCAAATTCCAAAAGTATAAAACAGAAAAAAATCCTTACCAAAGAAAGAAGAAATATCGGGCTCCTCACCCTCCTCCCACACTGTGGTGCAAAAGATGTCCCTTTCTCCAAAAGTGCACTCAATGGGATCGTAATGTTGCAACCACACACAAGTTGACCTGCTGTGAGGAAAAAACGAGTTAGTACATTTCAAACATGGAAAAGGTCTTTTAATGTCAACATGAAAAACAAAATTCCAAAAGTATAAAACAGAAAAAAATCCTTACCAAAGAAAGAAGATGTATCGGGCTCCTCACCCTCCTCCCACCCTGTGGTGCAACAGACGTCCCTTTCTCCAAAAATGCACTCAATGGGATTGTAATGTTGCTACCACACACAAGTTGACCTGCTGTGAGGAAAAAACGAGTTAGTACATTTCAAACATGGAAAAGGTCATTTAATGTCAACATGAAAAACACAATTCCAAAAGTATAAAACAGAAAAAAATCCTTACCAAAGAAAGGAAATGTATCGTGCTCTGCACCCTCCTCCCGCCCTGTGGTGCAACAGATGTCCCTTTCTCCAAAAATGCACTCAATGGGATCGTAATGTTGCAACCACACACAAGTTGACCTGCTGTGAGGAAAACACGAGTTAGTACATTTCAAACATGGAAAAGGTCATTTAATTTCAACATGAAAAACACATTTCCAAAAGCATAAAACAAAAAAAAATCCTTACCAAAGAATGGAAATGTATCGTGCTCTGCACCCTCCTCCCGCCCTGTGGTGCAACAGATGTCCCTTTCTCCAAAAATGCACTCAATGGGATCGTAATGTTGCAACCACACACAAGTTGACCTGCTGTGAGGAAAAAACGAGTTAGTACATTTCAAACATGAAAAAGGTCATTTAATGTCAACATGAAAAACACAATTCCAAAAGTATAAAACAGAAAAAAATCCTTACCAAAGAAAGGAAATGTATCATGCTCTGCACCCTCCTCCCACCCTGTCGTGCAACAGATGTCCCTTTCTCCAAAAATGCGCTCAATGGGATCGTAATGTTGCAACCACACACAAGTTGACCTGCTGTGAGGAAAAAACGAGTTAGCACATTTCAAACATGAAAAAGGTCATTTAATGTCAACATGAAAAACCAAAATTCCAATAGTATAAAACAGAAAAAAATCCTTACCAAAGAAGGAAGATGTATCGGGCTCCTCACCCTCCTCCCACCCTGTGGTGCAACAGATGTCCCTTTCTCCAAAAATGCACTCAATGGGATCGTAATGTTGCAACCACACACAAGTTGACCTGCTGTGAGGAAAAAACGAGTTAGTACATTTCAAACATGAATAAGGTCATTTAATGTCAACACGAAAAACCAAATTCCAAAAGTATAAAAACAGAAAAAAATCCTTACCAAAGAAAGGAAATGTATCGTGCTCTGCACCCTCCTCCCGCCCTGTGGTGCAACAGATATCACATTCTCCAAAAATGCACTCAATGGGATCGTAATGTTGCAACCACACACAAGTTGACCTGCTGTGAGGAAAAAACGAGTTAGTACATTTCAAACATGAAAAAGGTCATTTAATATCAGCATGAAAAACCAAAATTCCAATTGTATGAAACAGAAAAAAATCCTTACCAAAGAAAGAAGATGTATCGGGCTCCTCACCCTCCTCCCACCCTGTGGTGCAACAGATGTCCCTTTCTCCAAAAATGCACTCAATGAGATCGTAATGTTGCAACCACACACAAGTTGACCTGCTGTGAGGAAAAAACGAGTTAGTACATTTCAAACATGAAAAAGGTCATTTAATGTCAACATGAAAAACCAAATTCCAAAAGTATAAAACAGAAAAAAATCCTTACCAAAGAAAGAAGATGTATCGGGCTCCTCACCCTCCTCCCACATTGTGGTGCAACAGATGTCCCTTTCTGCAAAAATGCACTCAATGGGATCGTAATGTTGCAACCACACACAAGTTGACCTGCTGTGAGGAAAAAACGAGTTAGCACATTTCAAATATGGAAAAGGTCATTTAATGTCAACATGAAAACCAAATTCCAAAAGTATAAAACAGAAAAAAATCCTTACCAAAGAAAGAAGATGTATCGGGCTCCTCACCCCTCTCCCACCCTGTGGTGCAACAGATGTCCCTTTCTCCAAAAATGCACTCAATGGGATCGTAATGTTGCAACCACACACAAGTTGACCTGCTGTGAGGAAAAAACGAGTTAGCACATTTCAAACACGAAAAAGGTCATTTAATGTCAACATGAAAAACCAAAATTCCAATAGTATAAAACAGAAAAAAATCCTTACCAAAGAAAGAAGACGTATCGGGCTCCTCACCCTCCTCCCACCCTGTGGTGCAACAGATGTCCCTTTCTCCAAAAATGCACTCAATGGGATCGTAATGTTGCAACCACACACAAATTGACCTGCTGTGAGGAAAAAACAAATTAGCACATTTCAAACATGAAAAAGGTCATTTAATGTCAACATGAAAAACCAAAATTCCAATAGTATAAAACACAAAAAAATCCTTACCAAAGAAAGAAGATGTATCGGGCTCCTCACCCTCCTCCCACCCTGTGGTGCAACAGATGTCCCTTTCTCCAAAAATGCACTCAATGGGATCGCAATGTTGCAACCACACACAAGTTGACCTGCTGTGAGGAAAAAACGAGTTAGCACATTTCAAACATGAAAAAGGTCATTTAATGTCAACATGAAAAACCAAAATTCCAATAGTATAAAACAGAAAAAAATCCTTACCAAAGAAAGAAGATGTATCGGGCTCCTCACCCTCCTCCCACCCTGTGGTGCAACAGATGTCCCTTTCTCCAAAAATGCACTCAATGGGATCGTAATGTTGCAACCACACACAGGTTGACCTGCTGTGAGGAAAAAACGAGTTAGCAAATTTCAAAAATGAAAAAGGTCATTTAATGTCAACATGAAAAACCAAAATTCCAATAGTATAAAACAGAAAAAAATCCTTACCAAAGAAAGAAGATGTATCGGGCTCCTCAGCCTCCTCCCACATTGTGGTGCAACAGATGTCCCTTTCTCCAAAAATGCACTCAATGGGATCGTAATGTTGCAACCACACACAAGTTGACCTGCTGTGAGGAAAAAACGAGATAGCACATTTCAAACATGAAAAAGGTCATTTAATGTCAATATGAAAAACCAAAATTCCAATAGTATAAAACAGAAAAAAATCCTTACCACAAAAAGAAGATGTATCGGGCCACTCACCCTCCTCCCACCCTGTGGTGCAACAGATGTCCCTTTCTCCAAAAATGCACTCAATGGGATCGTAATGTTGCAACCACACACAAGTTGACCTGCTGTGAGGAAAAAACGAGTTAGTTCATTTCAAACATGGAAAAGTTCATTTAATGTCAACATGAAAAACACATTTCCAAAAGTATAAAACAAAAAAAATCCTTACCAAAGAAAGGAAATGTATCATGCTCTGCACCCTCCTCCCACCCTGTGGTGCAACAGATGTCCCTTTCTCCAAAATGCACTCAATGGGATCGTAATGTTGCAACCACACACAAGTTGATCTGCTTTGAGGAAAAAACGAGTTAGTACATTTAAAACATGAAAAAGGTCATTTAATGTCAACATGAAAAACACAATTCCAAAAGTATAAAACAGAAAAAAATCCTTACCAAAGAAAGGAAATGTATCATGCTCTGCACCCTCCTCCCGCCCTGTGGTGCAACAGATGTCCCTTTCTCCAAAAATGCACTCAATGGGATCGTAATGTTGCAACCACACACAAGTTGACCTGCTGTGAGGAAAAATCGAGTTAGCACATTTCAAACATGAAAAAGGTCATTTAATGTCAACATGAAAAACCAAAATTCCAATAGTATAAAACAGAAAAAAATCCTTACCAAAAAAAGAAGATGTATCGGGCTCCTCACCCTCCTCCCACACTGTGGTGCAACAGATGTCCCTTTCTCCAAAAATGCACTCAATGGGATCGTAATGTTGCAACCACACACAAGTTGACCTGCTGTGAGGAAAAAACGAGTTAGTACATTTCAAACATGAAAAAGGTCATTTAATGTCAACACGAAAAACCAAATTCCAAAAGTATAAAACAGAAAAAAATCCTTACCAAAGAAAGGAAAAGTATCGTGCTCTCCACCCTCCTCCCGCACTCCGGTGCAACAGATATCACTTTCTCCAAAAATGCACTCAATGGGATCGTAATGTTGCAACCACACACAAGTTGACCTGCTGTGAGGAAAAAACGGGTTAGTACATTTCAAACATGAAAAAGGTCATTTAATGTCAACATGAAAAGCCAAAATTCCAATAGTATGAAACAGAAAAAAATCCTTACCAAAGAAAGAAGATGTATCGGGCTCCTCACCCTCCTCCCACCCTGTGGTGCAACAGATGTCCCTTTCTCCAAAAATGCACTCAATGAGATCGTAATGTTGCAACCACACACAAGTTGACCTGCTGTGAGCAAAAACGAGTTAGTACATTTCAAACATGAAAAAGGTCATTTATTGTCAGCATGAAAAACCAAATTCCAAAAGTATAAAACAGAAAAAAATCCTTACCAAAGAAAGAAGATGTATCGGGCTCCTCACCCTCCTCCCACCCTGTGGTGCAACAGATGTCCCTTTCTCCAAAAATGCACTCAATGGGATCGTAATGTTGCAACCACACACAAGTTGACCTGCTGTGAGGAAAAAACGAGTTAGTACATTTCAAACATGGAAAAGGTCATTTAATGTCAACATGAAAAACCAAATTCCAAAAGTATAAAACAGAAAAAAATCGTTACCAAAGAAAGAAGATGTATCGGGCTCCTCACCCTCCTCCCACCCTGTGGTGCAACAGATGGCCCTTTCTCCAAAAATGCACTCAATGGGATCGTAATGTTGCAACCACACATAAGTTGACCTGCTGTGAGGAAAAAACGAGTTAGTACATTTCAAACATGGAAATGGTCATTTAATGTCAACATGAAAAACCAAATTCCAAAGTATAAAACAGAAAAAAATCCTTACCAAAGAAAGAAGATGTATCAGGCTCCTCACCCTCCTCCCACCCTGTGGTGCAACAGATGTCCCTTTCTCCAAAAATGCACTCAATGGGATCGTAATGTTGCAACCACTCACAAGTTGACCTGCTGTGAGGAAAAAACGAGTTAGTACATTTCAAACATGAAAAAGGTCATTTAATGTCAACACGAAAAACCAAATTCCAAAAGTATAAAACAGAAAAAAATCCTTACCAAAGAAAGGAAATGTATCGTGCTCTGCACCCTCCTCCCACCCTGTGTTGCAACAGATATCATTTTCTCCAAAAATGCACTCAATGGGATCGTAATGTTGCAACCACACACAAGTTGACCTGCTGTGAGGAAAAAACGAGTTAGTACATTTGACACATGAAAAAGGTCATTTAATGTCAACATGAAAAACCAAAATTCCAATAGTATGAAACAGAAAAAAATCCTTACCAAAGAAAGAAGATGTATCGGGCTCCTCACACTCCTCCCACCCTGTGGTGCAACAGATGTCCCTTTCTCCAAAAATGCAACCAACGAGATCGTAATGTTGCAACCACACACAAGTTGACCTGCTGTGAGGAAAAAACGAGTTAGTATATTTCGAAAGGTCATTTAATGTCAGCATGAAAAACCAAATTCCAAAAGTATAAAACAGAAAAAAATCCTTACAAAAGAAAGGAAATGTATCGTGCTCTGCACCCTCCTCCCGCCCTGTGGTGCAACAGATGTCCCTTTCTCCAAAAATGCACTCAATGGGATCATAATGTTGCAACCACACACAAGTTGACCTGCTGTAAGGAAAAAACGAGTTAGTATATTTCAAACATGGAAAAGGTCATTTAATGTCAACATGAAAAACCAAATTCCAAAAGTATCAAACAGAAAAAAATCCTTACCAAAGAAAGAAGATGTATCGGGCTCCTCACCCTCCTCCCACCCTGTGGTGCAGCAGATGTCCCTTTCTCCAAAAATGCACTCAATGGGATCGTAATGTTGCAACCACACACAAGTTGACCTGCTGTGAGGAAAAAACGAGTTAGTACATTTCAAACATGGAAAAGGTCATTTAATGTCTACATGAAAAACCAAATTCCAAAAGTATAAAACAGAAAAAAATCCTTACCAAAGAAAGAAGATGTATCGGGCTCCTCACCCTCCTCCCACCCTGTGGTGCAACAGATGGCCCTTTCTCCTAAAATGCACTCAATGGGATCGTAATGTTGCAACCACACGAAAGTTGACCTGCTGTGAGGAAAAAACGAGTTTGTACATTTCAAACATAGAAAAGGTCATTTAATGTCAACATGAAAAACCAAATTCCAAAAGTATAAAACAGAAAAAAATCCTTACCAAAGAAAGAAGATGTATCGGGCTCCTCACCCTCCTCCCACCCTGTGGTGCAACAGATGTCCCTTTCTCCAAAAATGCACTCAATGGGATCGTAATGTTGCAACCACACACAAGTTGACCTGCTGTGAGGAAAAAACGAGTTAGTACATTTCAAACATGGAAAAGGTCATTTAATGTCAACATGAAAAATCAAATTCGAAAAGTATAAAACAGAAAAAAATCCTTACCAAAGAAAGAAGATGTATCGGGCTCCTCACCCTCCTCCCACCCTGTGGTGCAACAGATGTCCCTTTCTCCAAAAATGCACTCAACGGGATCGTAATGTTGCAACCACACACAAGTTGGCCTGCTGTGAGGAAAAAACGAGTTAGTACATTTCAAACATGGAAAAGGTCATTTAATGTCAACATGAAAAACCAAATTCCAAAAGTATAAAACAGAAAAAAATCCTTACCAAAGGAAGAAGATGTATCGGGCTCCTCACCCTCCTCCCACCCTGTGGTGCAACAGATGGCCCTTTCTCCAAAAATGCACTCAATGGGATCGTAATGTTGCAACCACACACAAGTTGACCTGCTGTGAGGAAAAAACGAGTTAGTACATTTCAAACATGGAAATGGTCATTTAATGTCAACATAAAAAACCTAATTCCAAAGTATAAAACAGAAAAAAATCCTTACCAAAGAAAGAAGATGTATCGGGCTCCTCACCCTCCTCCCACCCTGTGGTGCAACAGATGTCCCTTTCTCCAAAAATGCACTCAATGGGATCGTAATGTTGCAACCACACACAAGTTGACCTGCAGTAAGGAAAAAACGAGTTAGTACATTTCAAACATGGAAAAGGTCATTTAATGTCAACATGAAAAACCAAATTCCAAAAGAATAAAACAGAAAAAAATCCTTACCAAAGAAAGAAGATGTATCGGGCTCCTCACCCTCCTCCCACCCTGTGGTGCAACAGATGTCCCTTTCTCCAAAAATGCACTCAATGGGATCGTAATGTTGCAACCACACACAAGTTTACCTGCTGTGAGGAAAAAACGAGTTAGTACATTTCAAACATGGAAAAGGTCATTTAATGTCAACATGAAAAACGAAATTCCAAATGTATAAAACAGAAAAAAATCCTTACCAAAGAAAGAAGATGTATCGGGCTCCTCACCCTCCTCCCACCCTGTGGTGCAACAGATGGCCCTTTCTCCAACAATGCACTCAATGGATCGTAATGTTGCAACCACACACAAGTTGACCTGCTGTGAGGAAAAAACGAGTTAGTACATTTAAAACATGGAAAAGATCATTTAATGTCAACATGAAAAACCAAATTCCAAAGTATAAAACAGAAAAAAATCCTTACCAAAGAAAGAAGATGTATCGGGCTCCTCACCCTCCTCCCGCCCTGTGGTGCAACAGATGTCCCTTTCTCTAAAAATGCACTCAATGGGATCGTAATGTTGCAACCACACACAAGTTGACCTGCTGTGAGGAAAAAACGAGTTAGTATATTTCAAACATGAAAAAGGTCTGTTAATGTCAACATGAAAAACCAAATTCAAAAAGAATAAAGCAGAAAAAAATCGTTACCAAAGAAAGAAGATGTATCGGGCTCCTCACCCTCCTCCCACCCTGTGGTGCAACAGATGTCCCTCTCTTAAAAAAAGCACTCAATGGGATTGTAATGTTGCAACCACACACAAGTTGACCTGCTGTGAGGAAAAAACGAGTTAGTACATTTCAAACATGGAAAAGGTCATTTAATGTCAACATGAAAAACCAAATTCCAAAAGTATAAAACAGAAAAAAATCCTTACCAAAGAAAGAAGATGTATCGGGCTCCTCACCCTCCTCCCACCCTGTGGTGCAACAGATGGCCCTTTCTCCAAAAATGCACTCAATGGGGTCGTAATGTTGCAACCACACACAAGTTGACCTGCTGTGAGGAAAAAACGAGTTAGTACATTTCAAACATGGAAAAGGTCATTTAATGTCAACATGAAAAACCATATTCCAAAGTATAAAACAGAACAAAATCCTTACCAAAGAAAGAAGATGTATCGGGCTCCTCACCCTCCTCCCACCCTGTGGTGCAACAGATGTCCCTTTCTCCAAAAATGCACTCAATGGGATCGTAATGTTGCAACCACACACAAGTTGACCTGGTGTCAGGAGAAAACGAGTTAGTACATTTTAAACATGAAATAGGTCAGTTAATGTCAACAGGAAAAACCAAATTCCAAAAGAATAAAGCAGAAAAAAATCCTTACCAAAGAAAGAGGATGTATCGGGCTCCTCACCCTCCTCCCACCCTGTGGTGCAACTGATGTCCCTCTCTTAAAAAATGCACTCAATGGGATCGTAATGTTGCAACCACACACAACTTGACCTGCTGTGAGGAAAAAACGAGTTAGTACATTTCAAACATGGAAAAGGTCATTTAATGTCAACATGAAAAACCAAATTCCAAAAGTATAAAACAGAAAAAAATCCTTACCAAAGAAAGAAGATGTATCGGGCTCCTTACCCTCCTCCCACCCTGTGAGCAACAGATGTCCCTCTCTCCAAAAATGCACTCAATGGGATCGTAATGTTGCAACCACACACAAGTTGACCTGCTGTGAGGAAAAAACGAGTTAGTACATTTCAAACATGAAAAAGGTCAGTTAATGTCAACATGAAAAACCAAATTCCAAAAGAATAAAGCAGAAAAAAATCCTTACCAAAGAAAGAAGATGTATCAGGCTCCTCAACCTCCTCCCACCCTGTGGTGCAACAGATGTCCCTTGCTCCAAAAATGCGCTCAATGGGATCGTAATGTTGCAACCACTCACAACTTGACCTGCTGTGAGGAAGAAACGAGTTAGTACATTTCAAACATGGAAAAGGTCATTTAATGTCAACATGAAAAACCAAATTCCAAAAGTATAAAACAGAAAAAAATCCTTACCAAAGAAAGAAGATGTATCGGGCTCCTCACCCTCCTCCCACCCTGTGGTGCAACACATGTCCCTTTCTCCAAAAATGCACTCAATGGGATCGTAATGTTGCAACCACACACAAGTTGACCTGCTGTGAGGGAAATACGAGTTAGTACATTTCAAACATGAAAAAGGTCATTAATTGTCAACATGAAAAACCAAATTCCAAAAGTATAAAACAGAAAAAAATCCTTACCAAAGAAAGGAAATGTATCGTGTTCTGCACCCTCCTCCCGCCCTGTGGTGCAACAGATGTCCCTTTCTCCAAAAATGCACTCAATGGGATCGTAATGTTGCAACCACACACAAGTTGACCTGCTGTGAGGAAAAAACGAGTTAGTACATTTCAAACATGGAAAAGGTCATTTAATGTCAACATGAAAAACCAAATTCCAAAAGTATAAAACAGAAAATAATCCTTACCAAAGAAAGAAGATGTATCGGGCTCCTCACCCTCCTCCCACCCTGTGGTGCAACAGATGTCCCTTTCTCCAAAAATGCACTCAATTTGATCGTAATGTTGCAACCACACACAAGTTGAACTGCTGTGAGGAAAAAACGAGTTAGTACATTTCAAACATGAAAAAGGTCATTTAATGTCAACATGAAAAAACAAATTCCAAAAGTATAAAACAGAAAAGAATCCTTACCAAAGAAAGGAAATGTATCGGGCTCCTCACCCTCCTCCCGCCCTGTGGTGCAACAGATGGCCCTTTCTCCAAAAATGCACTCAATGGGATCGTAATGTTGCAACCACACACAAGTTGACCTGCTGTGAGGAAAATACGAGTTAGTACATTTCAAACATGAAAAAGGTCATTTAATGTCAACATGAAAAACCAAAATTCCAATAGTATAAAACTGAAAAAAATCCTTACCAAAGAAAGAAGATGTATCGGGCTCCTCACCCTCCTCCCACCCTGTGGTGCAACAGATGTCCCTTTCTCCAAAAATGCACTCAATGGGATCGTAATGTTGCAACCACACACAAGTTGACCAGCTGTGAGGAAAAAACGAGTTAGCACATTTGACACATGAAAAAGGTCATTTAATGTCAACATGAAAAACCAAAATTCCAATAGTATAAAACTGAAAAAAATCCTTACCAAAGAAAGAAGATGTATCGGGCTCCTCACCCTCCTCCCACCCTGTGGTGCAACAGATGTCCCTTTCTCCAAAAATGCACTCAATGGGATCATAATGTTGCAACCACACACAAGTTGACCTGCTGTGAGGAAAAAACGAGTTAGTACATTTGACACATGAAAAAGGTCATTTAATGTCAACATGAAAAACCAAAATCCCAATAGTATAAAACTGAAAAAAATCCTTACCAAAGAAAGAAGATGTATCGGGCTCCTCACCCTCCTCCCACCCTGTGGTGCAACAGATGTCCCTTTCTCCAAAAATGCACTCAATGGGATCGTAATGTTGCAACCACACACAAGTTTACCTGCTGTGAGGAAAAAACGAGTTAGTACATTTCAAACATGGAAAAGGTCATTTAATGTCAACATGAAAAACCAAATTCCAAATGTATAAAACAGAAATAAATCCTTACCAAAAAAGAAGATGTATCGGGCTCCTCACCCTCCTCCCACCCTGTGGTGCAACAGATGGCCCTTTCTCCAAAAATGCACTCAATGGGATCGTAATGTTGCAACCACACACAAGTTGACCTGCTGTGAGGAAAAAACGAGTTAGTACATTTCAAACATGGAAAAGGTCATTTAATGTCTACATGAAAAACCAAATTCCAAAAGTATAAAACAGAAAGAAATCCTTACCAAAGAAAGAAGATGTATCGGGCTCCTCACCCTCCTCCCACCCTGTGGTGCAACAGATGGCCCTTTCTCCTAAAATGCACCCAATGGGATCGTAATGTTGCAACCACACGAAAGTTGACCTGCTGTGAGGAAAAAACGAGTTTGTACATTTCAAACATAGAAAAGGTCATTTAATGTCAACATGAAAAACCAAATTCCAAAAGTATAAAACAGAAAAAAATCCTTACCAAAGAAAGAAGATGTATCGGGCTCCTCACCCTCCTCCCACCCTGTGGTGCAACAGATGTCCCTTTCTCCAAAAATGCACTCAATGGGATCGTAATGTTGCAACCACACACAAGTTGACCTGCTGTGAGGAAAAAACGAGTTAGTACATTTCAAACATGGAAAAGGTCATTTAATGTCAACATGAAAAATCAAATTCCAAAAGTATAAAACAGAATAAAATCCTTACCAAAGAAAGAAGATGTATCGGGCTCCTCACCCTCCTCCCACCCTGTGGTGCAACAGATGTCCCTTTCTCCAAAAATGCACTCAATGGGATCGTAATGTTGCAACCACACACAAGTTGACCTGCTGTGAGGAAAAAACGAGTTAGTACATTTCAAACATGGAAAAGGTCATTTAATGTCAACATGAAAAACCAAATTCCAAAAGTATAAAACAGAAAAAAATCCTTACCAAAGAAAGAAGATGTATCGGTCTCCTCACCCTCCTCCCACCCTGTGGTGCAACAGATGGCCCTTTCTCCAAAAATGCACTCAATGGGATCGTAATGTTGCAACCACACACAAGTTGACCTGCTGTGAGGAAAAAACGAGTTAGTACATTTCAAACATGGAAATGGTCATTTAATGTCAACATAAAATCTAATTCCAAAGTATAAAACAGAAAAAACTCCTTACCAAAGAAAGAAGATGTATCGGGCTCCTCACCCTCCTCCCACCCTGTGGTGCAACAGATGTCCCTTTCTCCAAAAATGCACTCAATGGGATCGTAATGTTGCAACCACACACAAGTTGACCTGCAGTAAGGAAAAAACGAGTTAGTACATTTCAAACATGGAAAAGGTCATTTAATGTCAACATGAAAAACCAAATTCCAAAAGTATAAAACAGAAAAAAATCCTTACCAAAGAAAGAAGATGTATCGGGCTCCTCACCCTCCTCCCACCCTGTGGTGCAACAGATGTCCCTTGCTCCAAAAATGCGCTCAATGGGATCGTAATGTTGCAACCACTCACAACTTGACCTGCTGTGAGGAAAAAACGAGTTAGTACATTTCAAACATGAAAAAGGTCATTTAATGTCAACATGAAAAGCCAAAATTCCAATAGTATGAAACAGAAAAAAATCCTTACCAAAGAAAGGAAAAGTATCGTGCTCTCCACCCTCCTCCCGCACTCCGGTGCAACAGATATCACTTTCTCCAAAAATGCACTCAATGGGATCGTAATGTTGCAACCACACACAAGTTGACCTGCTGTGAGGAAAAAACGAGTTAGTACATTTCAAACATGAAAAAGGTCATTTAATGTCAACATGAAAAGCCAAAATTCCAATAGTATGAAACAGAAAAAAATCCTTACCAAAGAAAGAAGATGTATCGGGCTCCTCACCCTCCTCCCACCCTGTGGTGCAACAGATGTCCCTTTCTCCAAAAATGCACTCAATGAGATCGTAATGTTGCAACCACACACAAGTTGACCTGCTGTGAGCAAAAACGAGTTAGTACATTTCAAACATGAAAAAGGTCATTTATTGTCAGCATGAAAAACCAAATTCCAAAAGTATAAAACAGAAAAAAATCCTTACCAAAGAAAGAAGATGTATCGGGCTCCTCACCCTCCTCCCACCCTGTGGTGCAACAGATGTCCCTTTCTCCAAAAATGCACTCAATGGGATCGTAATGTTGCAACCACACACAAGTTGACCTGCTGTGAGGAAAAAACGAGTTAGTACATTTCAAACATGGAAAAGGTCATTTAATGTCAACATGAAAAACCAAATTCCAAAAGTATAAAACAGAAAAAAATCGTTACCAAAGAAAGAAGATGTATCGGGCTCCTCACCCTCCTCCCACCCTGTGGTGCAACAGATGGCCCTTTCTCCAAAAATGCACTCAATGGGATCGTAATGTTGCAACCACACATAAGTTGACCTGCTGTGAGGAAAAAACGAGTTAGTACATTTCAAACATGGAAATGGTCATTTAATGTCAACATGAAAAACCAAATTCCAAAGTATAAAACAGAAAAAAATCCTTACCAAAGAAAGAAGATGTATCAGGCTCCTCACCCTCCTCCCACCCTGTGGTGCAACAGATGTCCCTTTCTCCAAAAATGCACTCAATGGGATCGTAATGTTGCAACCACTCACAAGTTGACCTGCTGTGAGGAAAAAACGAGTTAGTACATTTCAAACATGAAAAAGGTCATTTAATGTCAACACGAAAAACCAAATTCCAAAAGTATAAAACAGAAAAAAATCCTTACCAAAGAAAGGAAATGTATCGTGCTCTGCACCCTCCTCCCACCCTGTGTTGCAACAGATATCATTTTCTCCAAAAATGCACTCAATGGGATCGTAATGTTGCAACCACACACAAGTTGACCTGCTGTGAGGAAAAAACGAGTTAGTACATTTGACACATGAAAAAGGTCATTTAATGTCAACATGAAAAACCAAAATTCCAATAGTATGAAACAGAAAAAAATCCTTACCAAAGAAAGAAGATGTATCGGGCTCCTCACACTCCTCCCACCCTGTGGTGCAACAGATGTCCCTTTCTCCAAAAATGCAACCAACGAGATCGTAATGTTGCAACCACACACAAGTTGACCTGCTGTGAGGAAAAAACGAGTTAGTATATTTCGAAAGGTCATTTAATGTCAGCATGAAAAACCAAATTCCAAAAGTATAAAACAGAAAAAAATCCTTACAAAAGAAAGGAAATGTATCGTGCTCTGCACCCTCCTCCCGCCCTGTGGTGCAACAGATGTCCCTTTCTCCAAAAATGCACTCAATGGGATCATAATGTTGCAACCACACACAAGTTGACCTGCTGTAAGGAAAAAACGAGTTAGTATATTTCAGACATGGAAAAGGTCATTTAATGTCAACATGAAAAACCAAATTCCAAAAGTATCAAACAGAAAAAAATCCTTACCAAAGAAAGAAGATGTATCGGGCTCCTCACCCTCCTCCCACCCTGTGGTGCAGCAGATGTCACTTCTCCAAAAATGCACTCAATGGGATCGTAATGTTGCAACCACACACAAGTTGACCTGCTGTGAGGAAAAAACGAGTTAGTACATTTCAAACATGGAAAAGGTCATTTAATGTCTACATGAAAAACCAAATTCCAAAAGTATAAAACAGAAAAAAATCCTTACCAAAGAAAGAAGATGTATCGGGCTCCTCACCCTCCTCCCACCCTGTGGTGCAACAGATGGCCCTTTCTCCTAAAATGCACTCAATGGGATCGTAATGTTGCAACCACACGAAAGTTGACCTGCTGTGAGGAAAAAACGAGTTTGTACATTTCAAACATAGAAAAGGTCATTTAATGTCAACATGAAAAACCAAATTCCAAAAGTATAAAACAGAAAAAAATCCTTACCAAAGAAAGAAGATGTATCGGGCTCCTCACCCTCCTCCCACCCTGTGGTGCAACAGATGTCCCTTTCTCCAAAAATGCACTCAATGGGATCGTAATGTTGCAACCACACACAAGTTGACCTGCTGTGAGGAAAAAACGAGTTAGTACATTTCAAACATGGAAAAGGTCATTTAATGTCAACATGAAAAATCAAATTCGAAAAGTATAAAACAGAAAAAAATCCTTACCAAAGAAAGAAGATGTATCGGGCTCCTCACCCTCCTCCCACCCTGTGGTGCAACAGATGTCCCTTTCTCCAAAAATGCACTCAACGGGATCGTAATGTTGCAACCACACACAAGTTGGCCTGCTGTGAGGAAAAAACGAGTTAGTACATTTCAAACATGGAAAAGGTCATTTAATGTCAACATGAAAAACCAAATTCCAAAAGTATAAAACAGAAAAAAATCCTTACCAAAGGAAGAAGATGTATCGGGCTCCTCACCCTCCTCCCACCCTGTGGTGCAACAGATGGCCCTTTCTCCAAAAATGCACTCAATGGGATCGTAATGTTGCAACCACACACAAGTTGACCTGCTGTGAGGAAAAAACGAGTTAGTACATTTCAAACATGGAAATGGTCATTTAATGTCAACATAAAAAACCTAATTCCAAAGTATAAAACAGAAAAAAATCCTTACCAAAGAAAGAAGATGTATCGGGCTCCTCACCCTCCTCCCACCCTGTGGTGCAACAGATGTCCCTTTCTCCAAAAATGCACTCAATGGGATCGTAATGTTGCAACCACACACAAGTTGACCTGCAGTAAGGAAAAAACGAGTTAGTACATTTCAAACATGGAAAAGGTCACTTAATGTCAACATGAAAAACCAAATTCCAAAAGAATAAAACAGAAAAAAATCCTTACCAAAGAAAGAAGATGTATCGGGCTCCTCACCCTCCTCCCACCCTGTGGTGCAACAGATGTCCCTTTCTCCAAAAATGCACTCAATGGGATCGTAATGTTGCAACCACACACAAGTTTACCTGCTGTGAGGAAAAAACGAGTTAGTACATTTCAAACATGGAAAAGGTCATTTAATGTCAACATGAAAAACGAAATTCCAAATGTATAAAACAGAAAAAAATCCTTACCAAAGAAAGAAGATGTATCGGGCTCCTCACCCTCCTCCCACCCTGTGGTGCAACAGATGGCCCTTTCTCCAACAATGCACTCAATGGATCGTAATGTTGCAACCACACACAACTTGACCTGCTGTGAGGAAAAAACGAGTTAGTACATTTAAAACATGGAAAAGGTCATTTAATGTCAACATGAAAAACCAAATTCCAAAGTATAAAACAGAAAAAAATCCTTACCAAAGAAAGAAGATGTATCGGGCTCCTCACCCTCCTCCCGCCCTGTGGTGCAACAGATGTCCCTTTCTCTAAAAATGCACTCAATGGGATCGTAATGTTGCAACCACACACAAGTTGACCTGCTGTGAGGAAAAAACGAGTTAGTATATTTCAAACATGAAAAAGGTCTGTTAATGTCAACATGAAAAACCAAATTCAAAAAGATAAAAGCAGAAAAAAATCGTTACCAAAGAAAGAAGATGTATCGGGCTCCTCACCCTCCTCCCACCCTGTGGTGCAACAGATGTCCCTCTCTTAAAAAAAGCACTCAATGGGATTGTAATGTTGCAACCACACACAAGTTGACCTGCTGTGAGGAAAAAACGAGTTAGTACATTTCAAACATGGAAAAGGTCATTTAATGTCAACATGAAAAACCAAATTCCAAAAGTATAAAACAGAAAAAAATCCTTACCAAAGAAAGAAGATGTATCGGGCTCCTCACCCTCCTCCCACCCTGTGGTGCAACAGATGGCCCTTTCTCCAAAAATGCACTCAATGGGGTCGTAATGTTGCAACCACACACAAGTTGACCTGCTGTGAGGAAAAAACGAGTTAGTACATTTCAAACATGGAAAAGGTCATTTAATGTCAACATGAAAAACCATATTCCAAAGTATAAAACAGAACAAAATCCTTACCAAAGAAAGAAGATGTATCGGGCTCCTCACCCTCCTCCCACCCTGTGGTGCAACAGATGTCCCTTTCTCCAAAAATGCACTCAATGGGATCGTAATGTCGCAACCACACACAAGTTGACCTGGTGTGAGGAGAAAACGAGTTAGTACATTTTAAACATGAAATAGGTCAGTTAATGTCAACAGGAAAAACCAAATTCCAAAAGAATAAAGCAGAAAAAAATCCTTACCAAAGAAAGAGGATGTATCGGGCTCCTCACCCTCCTCCCACCCTGTGGTGCAACTGATGTCCCTCTCTTAAAAAATGCACTCAATGGGATCGTAATGTTGCAACCACACACAACTTGACCTGCTGTGAGGAAAAAACGAGTTAGTACATTTCAAACATGGAAAAGGTCATTTAATGTCAACATGAAAAACCAAATTCCAAAAGTATAAAACAGAAAAAAATCCTTACCAAAGAAAGAAGATGTATCGGGCTCCTTACCCTCCTCCCACCCTGTGAGCAACAGATGTCCCTCTCTCCAAAAATGCACTCAATGGGATCGTAATGTTGCAACCACACACAAGTTGACCTGCTGTGAGGAAAAAACGAGTTAGTACATTTCAAACATGAAAAAGGTCAGTTAATGTCAACATGAAAAACCAAATTCCAAAAGAATAAAGCAGAAAAAAATCCTTACCAAAGAAAGAAGATGTATCGGGCTCCTCAACCTCCTCCCACCCTGTGGTGCAACAGATGTCCCTTGCTCCAAAAATGCGCTCAATGGGATCGTAATGTTGCAACCACTCACAACTTGACCTGCTGTGAGGAAAAAACGAGTTAGTACATTTCAAACATGGAAAAGGTCATTTAATGTCAACATGAAAAACCAAATTCCAAAAGTATAAAACAGAAAAAAATCCTTACCAAAGAAAGAAGATGTATCGGGCTCCTCACCCTCCTCCCACCCTGTGGTGCAACAGATGTCCCTTTCTCCAAAAATGCACTCAATGGGATCGTAATGTTGCAACCACACACAAGTTGACCTGCTGTGAGGGAAATACGAGTTAGTACATTTCAAACATGAAAAAGGTCATTAATTGTCAACATGAAAAACCAAATTCCAAAAGTAAAAAACAGAAAAAAATCCTTACCAAAGAAAGGAAATGTATCGTGTTCTGCACCCTCCTCCCGCCCTGTGGTGCAACAGATGTCCCTTTCTCCAAAAATGCACTCAATGGGATCGTAATGTTGCAACCACACACAAGTTGACCTGCTGTGAGGAAAAAACGAGTTAGTACATTTCAAACATGGAAAAGGTCATTTAATGTCAACATGAAAAACCAAATTCCAAAAGTATAAAACAGAAAATAATCCTTACCAAAGAAAGAAGATGTATCGGGCTCCTCACCCTCCTCCACCCTGTGGTGCAACAGATGTCCCTTTCTCCAAAAATGCACTCAATTTGATCGTAATGTTGCAACCACACACAAGTTGAACTGCTGTGAGGAAAAAACGAGTTAGTACATTTCAAACATGAAAAAGGTCATTTAATGTCAACATGAAAAAACAAATTCCAAAAGTATAAAACAGAAAAGAATCCTTACCAAAGAAAGGAAATGTATCGGGCTCCTCACCCTCCTCCCGCCCTGTGGTGCAACAGATGGCCCTTTCTCCAAAAATGCACTCAATGGGATCGTAATGTTGCAACCACACACAAGTTGACCTGCTGTGAGGAAAATACGAGTTAGTACATTTCAAACATGAAAAAGGTCATTTAATGTCAACATGAAAAACCAAAATTCCAATAATATAAAACTGAAAAAAATCCTTACCAAAGAAAGAAGATGTATCGGGCTCCTCACCCTCCTCCCACCCTGTGGTGCAACAGATGTCCCTTTCTCCAAAAATGCACTCAATGGGATCGTAATGTTGCAACCACACACAAGTTGACCAGCTGTGAGGAAAAAACGAGTTAGTACATTTGACACATGAAAAAGGTCATTTAATGTCAACATGAAAAACCAAAATTCCAATAGTATAAAACTGAAAAAAATCCTTACCAAAGAAAGAAGATGTATCGGGCTCCTCACCCTCCTCCCACCCTGTGGTGCAACAGATGTCCCTTTCTCCAAAAATGCACTCAATGGGATCGTAATGTTGCAACCACACACAAGTTGACCTGCTGTGAGGAAAAAACGAGTTAGTACATTTGACACATGAAAAAGGTCATTTAATGTCAACATGAAAAACCAAAATCCCAATAGTATAAAACTGAAAAAAATCCTTACCAAAGAAAGAAGATGTATCGGGCTCCTCACCCTCCTCCCACTCTGTGGTGCAACAGATGTCCCTTTCTCCAAAAATGCACTCAATGGGATCGTAATGTTGCAACCACACACAAGTTTACCTGCTGTGAGGAAAAAACGAGTTAGTACATTTCAAACATGGAAAAGGTCATTTAATGTCAACATGAAAAACCAAATTCCAAATGTATAAAACAGAAATAAATCCTTACCAAAAAAGAAGATGTATCGGGCTCCTCACCCTCCTCCCACCCTGTGGTGCAACAGATGGCCCTTTCTCCAAAAATGCACTCAATGGGATCGTAATGTTGCAACCACACACAAGTTGACCTGCTGTGAGGAAAAAACGAGTTAGTACATTTCAAACATGGAAAAGGTCATTTAATGTCTACATGAAAAACCAAATTCCAAAAGTATAAAACAGAAAGAAATCCTTACCAAAGAAAGAAGATGTATCGGGCTCCTCACCCTCCTCCCACCCTGTGGTGCAACAGATGGCCCTTTCTCCTAAAATGCACTCAATGGGATCGTAATGTTGCAACCACACGAAAGTTGACCTGCTGTGAGGAAAAAACGAGTTTGTACATTTCAAACATAGAAAAGGTCATTTAATGTCAACATGAAAAACCAAATTCCAAAAGTATAAAACAGAAAAAAATCCTTACCAAAGAAAGAAGATGTATCGGGCTCCTCACCCTCCTCCCACCCTGTGGTGCAACAGATGTCCCTTTCTCCAAAAATGCACTCAATGGGATCGTAATGTTGCAACCACACACAAGTTGACCTGCTGTGAGGAAAAAACGAGTTAGTACATTTCAAACATGGAAAAAGTCATTTAATGTCAACATGAAAAATCAAATTCCAAAAGTATAAAACAGAATAAAATCCTTACCAAAGAAAGAAGATGTATCGGGCTCCTCACCCTCCTCCCACCCTGTGGTGCAACAGATGTCCCTTTCTCCAAAAATGCACTCAATGGGATCGTAATGTTGCAACCACACACAAGTTGACCTGCTGTGAGGAAAAAACGAGTTAGTACATTTCAAACATGGAAAAGGTCATTTAATGTCAACATGAAAAACCAAATTCCAAAAGTATAAAACAGAAAAAAATCCTTACCAAAGAAAGAAGATGTATCGGTCTCCTCACCCTCCTCCCACCCTGTGGTGCAACAGATGGCCCTTTCTCCAAAAATGCACTCAATGGGATCGTAATGTTGCAACCACACACAAGTTGACCTGCTGTGAGGAAAAAACGAGTTAGTACATTTCAAACATGGAAATGGTCATTTAATGTCAACATAAAATCTAATTCCAAAGTATAAAACAGAAAAAACTCCTTACCAAAGAAAGAAGATGTATCGGGCTCCTCACCCTCCTCCCACCCTGTGGTGCAACAGATGTCCCTTTCTCCAAAAATGCACTCAATGGGATCGTAATGTTGCAACCACACACAAGTTGACCTGCAGTAAGGAAAAAACGAGTTAGTACATTTCAAACATGGAAAAGGTCATTTAATGTCAACATGAAAAACCAAATTCCAAAAGTATAAAACAGAAAAAAATCCTTACCAAAGAAAGAAGATGTATCGGGCTCCTCACCCTCCTCCCACCCTGTGGTGCAACAGATGTCCCATTCTCCAAAAATGCACTCAATGGGATCGTAATGTTGCAACCACACACAAGTTTACCTGCTGTGAGGAAAAAACGAGTTAGTACATTTCAAACATGGAAAAGGTCATTTAATGTCAACATGAAAAACCAAATTCCAAATGTATAAAACAGAAAAAAATCCTTACCAAAGAAAGAAGATGTATCGGGCTGCTCACCCTCCTCCCACCCTGTGGTGCAACAGATGGCCCTTTCTCCAAAAATGCACTCAATGGGATCGTAATGTTGCAACCACACACAAGTTGACCTGCTGTGAGGAAAAAACGAGTTAGTACATTTAAAACATGGAAAAGGTCATTTAATGTCAACATGAAAAACCAAATTCCAAAGTATAAAACAGAAAAAAATCCTTACCAAAGAAAGAACATGTATCGGGCTCCTCACCCTCCTCCCACCCTGTGGTGCAACAGATGGCCCTTTCTCCAAAAATGCACTCAATGGGATTGTAATGTTGCAACCACACACAAGTTGACCTGCTGTGAGGAAAAAACGAGTTAGTACATTTCAAACATGGAAAAGGTCATTTAATGTCAACATGAAAAACCAAATTCCAAAAGTATAAAACAGAAAAAAATCCTTACCAAAGAAAGAAGATGTATCGGGCTCCTCACCCTCCTCCCACCCTGTGGTGCAACAGATGGCCCTTTCTCCAAAAATGCAATCAATTTGATCGTAATGTTGCAAACACAACAAGTTGAACTGCTGTGAGGAAAAAACGAGTTAGTACATTTCAAACATGAGAAAGGTCATTTAATGTCAACATGAAAAAACAAATTCCAAAAGTATAAAACAGAAAATAATCCTTACCAAAGAAAGAAGATGTATCGGGCTCCTCACCCTCCTCCCACCCTGTGGTGCAACAGATGTCCCTTTCTCCAAAAATGCACTCAATGGGATCGTAATGTTGCAACCACACACAAGTTGACCTGGTGTGAGGAGAAAACGAGTTAGTACATTTTAAACATGAAATAGGTCAGTTAATGTCAACAGGAAAAACCAAATTCCAAAAGAATAAAGCAGAAAAAAATCCTTACCAAAGAAAGAGGATGTATCGGGCTCCTCACCCTCCTCCCACCCTGTGGTGCAACTGATGTCCCTCTCTTAAAAAATGCACTCAATGGGATCGTAATGTTGCAACCACACACAACTTGATCTGCTGTGAGGAAAAAACGAGTTAGTACATTTCAAACATGGAAAAGGTCATTTAATTTCAACATGAAAAACCAAATTCCAAAAGTATAAAACAGAAAAAAATCCTTACCAAAGAAAGAAGATGTATCGGGCTCCTTACCCTCCAACCACCCTGTGAGCAACAGATGTCCCTCTCTCCAAAAATGCACTCAATTGGATCGTAATGTTGCAACCACACACAAGTTGACCTGCTGTGAGGAAAAAACGAGTTAGTACATTTCAAACATGAAAAAGGTCAGTTAATGTCAACATGAAAAACCAAATTCCAAAAGAATAAAGCAGAAAAAAATCCTTACCAAAGAAAGAAGATGTATCGGGCTCCTCAACCTCCTCCCACCCTGTGGTGCAACAGATGTCCCTTGCTCCAAAAATGCGCTCAATGGGATCGTAATGTTGCAACCACTCACAACTTGACCTGCTGTGAGGAAAAAACGAGTTAGTACATTTCAAACATGGAAAAGGTCATTTAATGTCAACATGAAAAACCAAATTCCAAAAGTATAAAACAGAAAAAAATCCTTACCAAAGAAAGAAGATGTATCGGGCTCCTCACCCTCCTCCCACCCTGTGGTGCAACAGATGTCCCTTTCTCCAAAAATGCACTCAATGGGATCGTAATGTTGCAACCACACACAAGTTGACCTGCTGTGAGGGAAATATGAGTTAGTACATTTCAAACATGAAAAAGGTCATTAATTGTCAACATGAAAAACCAAATTCCAAAAGTATAAAACATAAAAAAATCCTTACCAAAGAAAGGAAATGTATTGTGTTCTGCACCCTCCTCCCGCCCTGTGGTGCAACAGATGTCCCTTTCTCCAAAAATGCACTCAATGGGATCGTAATGTTGCAACCACACACAAGTTGACCTGCTGTGAGGAAAAAACGAGTTAGTACATTTCAAACATGGAAAAGGTCATTTAATGTCAACATGAAAAACCAAATTCCAAAAGTATAAAACAGAAAATAATCCTTACCAAAGAAAGAAGATGTATCGGGCTCCTCACCCTCCTCCCACCCTGTGGTGCAACAGATGTCCCTTTCTCCAAAAATGCACTCAATGGGATCGTAATGTTGCAACCACACACAAGTTGACCAGCTGTGAGGAAAAAACGAGTTAGTACATTTGACACATGAAAAAGGTCATTTAATGTCAACATGAAAAACCAAAATTCCAATAGTATAAAACTGAAAAAAATCCTTACCAAAGAAAGAAGATGTATCGGGCTCCTCACCCTCCTCCCACCCTGTGGTGCAACAGATGTCCCTTTCTCCAAAAATACACTCAATGGGATCGTAATGTTGCAACCACACACAAGTTGACCTGCTGTGAGGAAAAAACGAGTTAGTACATTTGACACATGAAAAAGGTCATTTAATGTCAACATGAAAAACCAAAATCCCAATAGTATAAAACTGAAAAAAATCCTTACCAAAGAAAGAAGATGTATCGGGCTCCTCACCCTCCTCCCACCCTGTGGTGCAACAGATGTCCCTTTCTCCAAAAATGCACTCAATGGGATCGTAATGTTGCAACCACACACAAGTTTACCTGCTGTGAGGAAAAAACGAGTTAGTACATTTCAAACATGGAAAAGGTCACTTAATGTCAACATGAAAAACCAAATTCCAAATGTATAAAACAGAAATAAATCCTTACCAAAAAAGAAGATGTATCGGGCTCCTCACCCTCCTCCCACCCTGTGGTGCAACAGATGGCCCTTTCTCCAAAAATGCACTCAATGGGATCGTAATGTTGCAACCACACACAAGTTGACCTGCTGTGAGGAAAAAACGAGTTAGTACATTTCAAACATGGAAAAGGTCATTTAATGTCTACATGAAAAACCAAATTCCAAAAGTATAAAACAGAAAGAAATCCTTACCAAAGAAAGAAGATGTATCGGGCTCCTCACCCTCCTCCCACCCTGTGGTGCAACAGATGGCCCTTTCTCCTAAAATGCACTCAATGGGATCGTAATGTTGCAACCACACGAAAGTTGACCTGCTGTGAGGAAAAAACGAGTTTGTACATTTCAAACATAGAAAAGGTCATTTAATGTCAACATGAAAAACCAAATTCCAAAAGTATAAAACAGAAAAAAATCCTTACCAAAGAAAGAAGATGTATCGGGCTCCTCACCCTCCTCCCACCCTGTGGTGCAACAGATGTCCCTTTCTCCAAAAATGCACTCAATGGGATCGTAATGTTGCAACCACACACAAGTTGACCTGCTGTGGGGAAAAAACGAGTTAGTACATTTCAAACATGGAAAAGGTCATTTAATGTCAACATGAAAAAT
Organism: Schistocerca piceifrons; assembly: GCF_021461385.2. Classification (NCBI taxonomy): domain Eukaryota; kingdom Metazoa; phylum Arthropoda; class Insecta; order Orthoptera; family Acrididae; genus Schistocerca; species Schistocerca piceifrons. The sequence continues at coordinate 7,854,271 of NC_060147.1, forward strand.
CAAATTCCAAAAGTATAAAACAGAATAAAATCCTTACCAAAGAAAGAAGATGTATCGGGCTCCTCACCCTCCTCCCACCCTGTGGTGCAACAGATGTCCCTTTCTCCAAAAATGCACTCAATGGGATCGTAATGTTGCAACCACACACAAGTTGACCTGCTGTGAGGAAAAAACGAGTTAGTACATTTCAAACATGGAAAAGGTCATTTAATGTCAACATGAAAAACCAAATTCCAAAAGTATAAAACAGAAAAAAATCCTTACCAAAGAAAGAAGATGTATCGGTCTCCTCACCCTCCTCCCACCCTGTGGTGCAACAGATGGCCCTTTCTCCAAAAATGCACTCAATGGGATCGTAATGTTGCAACCACACACAAGTTGACCTGCTGTGAGGAAAAAACGAGTTAGTACATTTCAAACATGGAAATGGTCATTTAATGTCAACATAAAATCTAATTCCAAAGTATAAAACAGAAAAAACTCCTTACCAAAGAAAGAAGATGTATCGGGCTCCTCACCCTCCTCCCACCCTGTGGTGCAACAGATGTCCCTTTCTCCAAAAATGCACTCAATGGGATCGTAATGTTGCAACCACACACAAGTTGACCTGCAGTAAGGAAAAAACGAGTTAGTACATTTCAAACATGGAAAAGGTCATTTAATGTCAACATGAAAAACCAAATTCCAAAAGTATAAAACAGAAAAAAATCCTTACCAAAGAAAGAAGATGTATCGGGCTCCTCACCCTCCTCCCACCCTGTGGTGCAACAGATGTCCCTTTCTCCAAAAATGCACTCAATGGGATCGTAATGTTGCAACCACACACAAGTTTACCTGCTGTGAGGAAAAAACGAGTTAGTACATTTCAAACATGGAAAAGGTCATTTAATGTCAACATGAAAAACCAAATTCCAAATGTATAAAACAGAAAAAAATCCTTACCAAAGAAAGAAGATGTATCGGGCTGCTCACCCTCCTCCCACCCTGTGGTGCAACAGATGGCCCTTTCTCCAAAAATGCACTCAATGGGATCGTAATGTTGCAACCACACACAAGTTGACCTGCTGTGAGAAAAAAACGAGTTAGTACATTTAAAACATGGAAAAGGTCATTTAATGTCAACATGAAAAACCAAATTCCAAAGTATAAAACAGAAAAAAATCCTTACCAAAGAAAGAAGATGTATCGGGCTCCTCACCCTCCTCCCACCCTGTGGTGCAACAGATGGCCCTTTCTCCAAAAATGCACTCAATGGGATTGTAATGTTGCAACCACACACAAGTTGACCTGCTGTGAGGAAAAAACGAGTTAGTACATTTCAAACATGGAAAAGGTCATTTAATGTCAACATGAAAAACCAAATTCCAAGAGTATAAAACAGAAAAAAATCCTTACCAAAGAAAGAAGATGTATCGGGCTCCTCACCCTCCTCCCACCCTGTGGTGCAACAGATGGCCCTTTCTCCAAAAATGCAATCAATTTGATCGTAATGTTGCAAACACAACAAGTTGAACTGCTGTGAGGAAAAAACGAGTTAGTACATTTCAAACATGAGAAAGGTCATTTAATGTCAACATGAAAAAACAAATTCCAAAAGTATAAAACAGAAAATAATCCTTACAAAAGAAAGAAGATGTATCGGGCTCCTCACCCTCCTCCCACCCTGTGGTGCAACAGATGTCCCTTTCTCCAAAAATGCACTCAATGGGATCGTAATGTTGCAACCACACACAAGTTGACCTGGTGTGAGGAGAAAACGAGTTAGTACATTTTAAACATGAAATAGGTCAGTTAATGTCAACAGGAAAAACCAAATTCCAAAAGAATAAAGCAGAAAAAAATCCTTACCAAAGAAAGAGGATGTATCGGGCTCCTCACCCTCCTCCCACCCTGTGGTGCAACTGATGTCCCTCTCTTAAAAAATGCACTCAATGGGATCGTAATGTTGCAACCACTCACAACTTGACCTGCTGTGAGGAAAAAACGAGTTAGTACATTTCAAACATGGAAAAGGTCATTTAATGTCAACATGAAAAACCAAATTCCAAAAGTATAAAACAGAAAAAAATCCTTACCAAAGAAAGAAGATGTATCGGGCTCCTCACCCTCCTCCCACCCTGTGGTGCAACAGATGTCCCTTTCTCCAAAAATGCACTCAATGGGATCGTAATGTTGCAACCACACACAAGTTGACCTGCTGTGAGGGAAATATGAGTTAGTACATTTCAAACATGAAAAAGGTCATTAATTGTCAACATGAAAAACCAAATTCCAAAAGTATAAAACATAAAAAAATCCTTACCAAAGAAAGGAAATGTATTGTGTTCTGCACCCTCCTCCCGCCCTGTGGTGCAACAGATGTCCCTTTCTCCAAAAATGCACTCAATGGGATCGTAATGTTGCAACCACACACAAGTTGACCTGCTGTGAGGAAAAAACGAGTTAGTACATTTCAAACATGGAAAAGGTCATTTAATGTCAACATGAAAAACCAAATTCCAAAAGTATAAAACAGAAAATAATCCTTACCAAAGAAAGAAGATGTATCGGGCTCCTCACCCTCCTCCCACCCTGTGGTGCAACAGATGTCCCTTTCTCCAAAAATGCACTCAATGGGATCGTAATGTTGCAACCACACACAAGTTGACCAGCTGTGAGGAAAAAACGAGTTAGTACATTTGACACATGAAAAAGGTCATTTAATGTCAACATGAAAAACCAAAATTCCAATAGTATAAAACTGAAAAAAATCCTTACCAAAGAAAGAAGATGTATCGGGCTCCTCACCCTCCTCCCACCCTGTGGTGCAACAGATGTCCCTTTCTCCAAAAATACACTCAATGGGATCGTAATGTTGCAACCACACACAAGTTGACCTGCTGTGAGGAAAAAACGAGTTAGTACATTTGACACATGAAAAAGGTCATTTAATGTCAACATGAAAAACCAAAATCCCAATAGTATAAAACTGAAAAAAATCCTTACCAAAGAAAGAAGATGTATCGGGCTCCTCACCCTCCTCCCACCCTGTGGTGCAACAGATGTCCCTTTCTCCAAAAATGCACTCAATGGGATCGTAATGTTGCAACCACACACAAGTTTACCTGCTGTGAGGAAAAAACGAGTTAGTACATTTCAAACATGGAAAAGGTCACTTAATGTCAACATGAAAAACCAAATTCCAAATGTATAAAACAGAAATAAATCCTTACCAAAAAAGAAGATGTATCGGGCTCCTCACCCTCCTCCCACCCTGTGGTGCAACAGATGGCCCTTTCTCCAAAAATGCACTCAATGGGATCGTAATGTTGCAACCACACACAAGTTGACCTGCTGTGAGGAAAAAACGAGTTAGTACATTTCAAACATGGAAAAGGTCATTTAATGTCTACATGAAAAACCAAATTCCAAAAGTATAAAACAGAAAGAAATCCTTACCAAAGAAAGAAGATGTATCGGGCTCCTCACCCTCCTCCCACCCTGTGGTGCAACAGATGGCCCTTTCTCCTAAAATGCACTCAATGGGATCGTAATGTTGCAACCACACGAAAGTTGACCTGCTGTGAGGAAAAAACGAGTTTGTACATTTCAAACATAGAAAAGGTCATTTAATGTCAACATGAAAAACCAAATTCCAAAAGTATAAAACAGAAAAAAATCCTTACCAAAGAAAGAAGATGTATCGGGCTCCTCACCCTCCTCCCACCCTGTGGTGCAACAGATGTCCCTTTCTCCAAAAATGCACTCAATGGGATCGTAATGTTGCAACCACACACAAGTTGACCTGCTGTGGGGAAAAAACGAGTTAGTACATTTCAAACATGGAAAAGGTCATTTAATGTCAACATGAAAAATCAAATTCCAAAAGTATAAAACAGAATAAAATCCTTACCAAAGAAAGAAGATGTATCGGGCTCCTCACCCTCCTCCCACCCTGTGGTGCAACAGATGTCCCTTTCTCCAAAAATGCACTCAATGGGATCGTAATGTTGCAACCACACACAAGTTGACCTGCTGTGAGGAAAAAACGAGTTAGTACATTTCAAACATGGAAAAGGTCATTTAATGTCAACATGAAAAACCAAATTCCAAAAGTATAAAACAGAAAAAAATCCTTACCAAAGAAAGAAGATGTATCGGTCTCCTCACCCTCCTCCCACCCTGTGGTGCAACAGATGGCCCTTTCTCCAAAAATGCACTCAATGGGATCGTAATGTTGCAACCACACACAAGTTGACCTGCTGTGAGGAAAAAACGAGTTAGTACATTTCAAACATGGAAATGGTCATTTAATGTCAACATAAAATCTAATTCCAAAGTATAAAACAGAAAAAACTCCTTACCAAAGAAAGAAGATGTATCGGGCTCCTCACCCTCCTCCCACCCTGTGGTGCAACAGATGTCCCTTTCTCCAAAAATGCACTCAATGGGATCGTAATGTTGCAACCACACACAAGTTGACCTGCAGTAAGGAAAAAACGAGTTAGTACATTTCAAACATGGAAAAGGTCATTTAATGTCAACATGAAAAACCAAATTCCAAAAGTATAAAACAGAAAAAAATCCTTACCAAAGAAAGAAGATGTATCGGGCTCCTCACCCTCCTCCCACCCTGTGGTGCAACAGATGTCCCTTTCTCCAAAAATGCACTCAATGGGATCGTAATGTTGCAACCACACACAAGTTTACCTGCTGTGAGGAAAAAACGAGTTAGTACATTTCAAACATGGAAAAGGTCATTTAATGTCAACATGAAAAACCAAATTCCAAATGTATAAAACAGAAAAAAATCCTTACCAAAGAAAGAAGATGTATCGGGCTGCTCACCCTCCTCCCACCCTGTGGTGCAACAGATGGCCCTTTCTCCAAAAATGCACTCAATGGGATCGTAATGTTGCAACCACACACAAGTTGACCTGCTGTGAGAAAAAAACGAGTTAGTACATTTAAAACATGGAAAAGGTCATTTAATGTCAACATGAAAAACCAAATTCCAAAGTATAAAACAGAAAAAAATCCTTACCAAAGAAAGAAGATGTATCGGGCTCCTCACCCTCCTCCCACCCTGTGGTGCAACAGATGGCCCTTTCTCCAAAAATGCACTCAATGGGATTGTAATGTTGCAACCACACACAAGTTGACCTGCTGTGAGGAAAAAACGAGTTAGTACATTTCAAACATGGAAAAGGTCATTTAATGTCAACATGAAAAACCAAATTCCAAGAGTATAAAACAGAAAAAAATCCTTACCAAAGAAAGAAGATGTATCGGGCTCCTCACCCTCCTCCCACCCTGTGGTGCAACAGATGGCCCTTTCTCCAAAAATGCAATCAATTTGATCGTAATGTTGCAAACACAACAAGTTGAACTGCTGTGAGGAAAAAACGAGTTAGTACATTTCAAACATGAGAAAGGTCATTTAATGTCAACATGAAAAAACAAATTCCAAAAGTATAAAACAGAAAATAATCCTTACCAAAGAAAGAAGATGTATCGGGCTCCTCACCCTCCTCCCACCCTGTGGTGCAACAGATGTCCCTTTCTCCAAAAATGCACTCAATGGGATCGTAATGTTGCAACCACACACAAGTTGACCTGGTGTGAGGAGAAAACGAGTTAGTACATTTTAAACATGAAATAGGTCAGTTAATGTCAACAGGAAAAACCAAATTCCAAAAGAATAAAGCAGAAAAAAATCCTTACCAAAGAAAGAGGATGTATCGGGCTCCTCACCCTCCTCCCACCCTGTGGTGCAACTGATGTCCCTCTCTTAAAAAATGCACTCAATGGGATCGTAATGTTGCAACCACACACAACTTGACCTGCTGTGAGGAAAAAACGAGTTAGTACATTTCAAACATGAAAAAGGTCAGTTAATGTCAACATGAAAAACCAAATTCCAAAAGAATAAAGCAGAAAAAAATCCTTACCAAAGAAAGAAGATGTATCGGGCTCCTCAACCTCCTCCCACCCTGTGGTGCAACAGATGTCCCTTGCTCCAAAAATGCGCTCAATGGAATCGTAATGTTGCAACCACTCACAACTTGACCTGCTGTGAGGAAAAAACAAGTTAGTACATTTCAAACATGGAAAAGGTCATTTAATGTCAACATGAAAAACCAAATTCCAAAAGTATAAAACAGAAAAAAATCCTTACCAAAGAAAGAAGATGAATCGGGCTCCTCACCCTCCTCCCACCCTGTGGTGCAACAGATGTCCCTTTCTCCAAAAATGCACTCAATGGGATCGTAATGTTGCAACCACACACAAGTTGACCTGCTGTGAGGGAAATATGAGTTAGTACATTTCAAACATGAAAAAGGTCATTAATTGTGAACATGAAAAACCAAATTCCAAAAGTATAAAACATAAAAAAATCCTTACCAAAGAAAGGAAATGTATCGTGTTCTGCACCCTCCTCCCGCCCTGTGGTGCAACAGATGTCCCTTTCTCCAAAAATGCACTCAATGGGATCGTAATGTTGCAACCACACACAAGTTGACCTGCTGTGAGGAAAAAACGAGTTAGTACATTTCAAACATGGAAAAGGTCATTTAATGTCAACATGAAAAACCAAATTCCAAAAGTATAAAACAGAAAATAATCCTTACCAAAGAAAGAAGATGTATCGGGCTCCTCACCCTCCTCCCACCCTGTGGTGCAACAGATGTCCCGTTCTCCAAAAATGCACTCAATTTGATCGTAATGTTGCAACCACACACAAGTTGAACTGCTGTGAGGAAAAAACGAGTTAGTACATTTCAAACATGAAAAAGGTCATTTAATGTCAACATGAAAAAACAAATTCCAAAAGTATAAAACAGAAAAAAATCCTTACCAAAGAAAGGAAATGTATCGGGCTCCTCACCCTCCTCCCGCCCTGTGGTGCAACAGATGGCCCTTTCTCCAAAAATGCACTCAATGGGATCGTAATGTTGCAACCACACACAAGTTGACCTGCTGTGAGGAAAAAACGAGTTAGTACATTTGACACATGAAAAAGGTCATTTAATGTCAACATGAAAAACCAAAATCCTAATAGTATAAAACTGAAAAAAAATCCTTACCAAAGAAAGAAGATGTATCGGGCTCCTCACAATCCTCCCACCCTGTGGTGCAACAGATGCCCCTTTCTCCAAAAATGCACTCAATGGGATTGTAATGTTGCAACCACACACAAGTTGACCTGCTGTGAGGAAAAAACGAGTTAGTACCTTTCGAACATGGAACAGGTCATTTAATGTAAACATGAAAAACCAAATTCCAAAAGTATACAACAGAAAAAAATCCTTACCAAAGAAAGAAGATCTATCGGGCTCCTCACCCTCCTCCCACCCTGTGGTGCAACAGATGTCCCATCTCCAAAAATGCACTCAATGGGATCGTAATGTTGCAACCACACACAAGTTGACCTCCTGTGAGGAAATAACGAGTTAGTACATTTCAAACATGGAAAAGGTCATTTAATGTCAACATCAAAAACCAAATTCCAAAAGTATAAAACTGAAAAAAATCCTTACCAAAGAAAGGAAATGTATCGGGCTCCTCACCCTCTTCCCGCCCTGTGGTGCAACAGATGTCCCTTTCTCCAAATATGCACTCAATGGGATCGTAATGTTGCAACCACACACAAGTTGACCTGCTGTGAGGAAAAAACAAGTTAGTACATTTCAAACATGAAAAAGGTCATTTAATGTCAACATGAAAAACCAAATTACAAAAGTATAAAACAGAAACAAATCCTTACCAAAGAAAGGAAATGTATCGTGCTCTGCACCCTCCTCCCGCCCGGTGGTGCAACAGATGTCCCTTTCTCCAAAAATGCACTCAATGGGATCGTAATGTTGCAACCACACACAAGTTGACCTGCTGTGAGGAAAAAACGAGTTAGTACATTTGACACATGAAAAAGGTCATTTAATGTCAACATGAAAAACCAAAATTCCAATAGTATAAAACTGAAAAAAATCCTTACCAAAGAAAGAAGATGTATCGGGCTCCTCACCCTCCTCCCACCCTGTGGTGCAACAGATGTCCCTTTCTCCAAAAATGCACTCAATGGGATCGTAATGTTGCAACCACACATAAGTTGACCTGCTGTGAGGAAAAAACGAGTTAGTACCTTTCGAACATGGAACAGGTCATTTAATGTAAACATGAAAAACCAAATTCCAAAATTATACAACAGAAAAAAATCCTTACCAAAGAAAGAAGATGTATCGGGCTCCTCACCCTCCTCCCACCCTGTGGTGCAACAGATGTTCCATCTCCAAAAATGCACTCAATGGGATCGTAATGTTGCAACCACACACAAGTTGACCTCCTGTGAGGAAATAACGAGTTAGTACATTTCAAACATGAAAAAGGTCATTTAATGTCAACATGAAAAACCAAAATTCCAATAGTATAAAACAGAAAAAAATCCTTACCAAAGAAAGAAGATGTATCGGACTCCACACCCTCCTCCCACCCTGTGGTGCAACAGATGTCCCCTTCTCCAAAAATGCACTCAATGGGATCGTAATGTTGCAACCACACACAAGTAGACCTGCTGTGAGGAAAATACAAGTTAGTACATTTCAAACATGAAAAAGGTCATTAATTGTCAACATGAAAAACCAAATTCCAAAAGTATAAAACAGAAAAAAATCCTTACCAAAGAAAGAAGATGTATCGGGCTCCTCACCCTCTTTCCACCCTGTGGTGCAACAGATGTCCCTTTCTCCAAAAATGCACTCAATGGGAACGTAATGTTGCAACCACACACAAGTTGACCTGCTGTGAGGAAAAAACGAGTTAGTACATTTGACACATGAAAAAGGTCATTTAATGTCAACATGAAAAACCAAAATTCCAATAGTATAAAACAGAAAAAAATCCTTACCAAAGAAAGAAGATGTATCGGGCTCCTCACCCTCCTCCCACCCTGTGGTGCAACAGATGTCCCTTTCTCCAAAAATGCACTCAATGGGATCGTAATGTTGCAACCACACACAAGTTGACCTGCTGTGAGGAAAATACGAGTTAGTACATTTCAAACATGAAAAAGGTCATTAATTGTCAACATGAAAAACCAAATTCCAAAAGTATAAAACAGAAAAAAATCCTTACCAAAGTAAGAAGATGTATCTGGCTCCTCACCCTCGTCCCACTCTGTGGTGCAACAGATGTCCCTTTCTCCAAAAATGCACTCAATGGGATCGTAATGTTGCAACTACACACAAGTTGACCTGCTGTGAGGAACATACGAGTTAGTACATTTCAAACATGAAAAAGGTCATTAATTGTCAACATGAAAAACCAAATTCCAAAAGTATAAAACAGAAAAAAATCCTTACCAAAGAAAGAAGATGTATCGGGCTCCTCACCCTCCTCCCACCCTGTGGTGCAACAGATGTCCCTTTCTCCAAAAATGCACTCAATGGGATCGTAATGTTGCAACCACACACAACTTGACCTGCTGTAGGGAAAAAACGAGTTAGTACATTTCAAACATGGAAAAGGTCATTTAATGTCAACATGAAAAACCAAATTCCAAAAGTATAAAACAGAAAAAAATCCTTACCAAAGAAAGAAGATGTATCGGGCTCCTCACCCTCCTCCCACCCTGTGGTGCAACAGATGTCCCTTTCTCCAAAAATGCACTCAATGGGATTGTAATGTTGCAACCATACACAAGTTGACCTGCTGTGAGGAAAATACGAGTTAGTGCATTTCAAACATGAAAAAGGTCATTAATTGTCAACATGAAAAACCAAATTCCAAAAGTATAAAACAGAAAAAAATCCTTACCAAAGAAAGGAAATGTATCGTGCTCCTCACCCTCCTCCCGCCCTGTGGTGCAACAGATGTCCCTTTCTCCAAAAATGCACTCAATGGGATCGTAATGTTGCAACCACACACAAGTTGACCTGCTGTGAGGAAAAAACGAGTTAGTACATTTCAAACATGAAAAAGGTCATTTAATGTGAACATGAAAAACCAAAATTCCAATAGTATAAAACAGAAAAAAATCCTTACCAAAGAAAGAAGATATATCGGGCTCCTCACCCTCCTCCCACCCTGTGGTGCAACAGATGTCCCTTTCTCCAAAAATGCACTCAATGGGATCGTAATGTTGCAACCACACACAACTTGACCTGCTGTGGGGAAAAAACGAGTTAGTACATTTCAAACATGTAAAAGGTCATTTAATGTCAACATGAAAAACCAAATTAAAAAGGTATAAAACAGAAAAAAATCCTTACCAAAGAAAGAAGATGTATCGGGCTCCTCACCCTCCTCCCACCCTGTGGTGCAACAGATATCCCTTTCTCCAAAAATGCACTCAATGGGATCGTAATGTTGCAACCACACACAACTTGACCTGCTGTGAGGAAAAAACGAGTCAGTACATTTCAAACATGGAAAAGGTCATTTAATGTCAACATGAAAAACCAAAATTCCAATAGTATAAAACAGACAAAAATCCTTACCAAAGAAAGAAGGTGTATCGGGCTCCTCACCCTCCTCCCACCCTGTTGTGCAACAGATGTCCCTTTCTCCAAAAATGCACTCAGTGGGATCGTAATGTTGCAACCACACACAAGTTGACCTGCTGTGAGGAAAAAACGAGTTAGTACATTTCAAACATGGAATAGGTCATTTAATGTCAACATGAAAAACCAAATTCCAAAAGTATAAAACAGAAAAAAATCCTTACCAAAGAAAGAAGATGTATCGGGCTCCTCACCCTCCTCCCACCCTGTGGTGCAACAGATGTCCCTTTCTCCAAAAATGCACTCAATGGGATCGTAATGTTGCAACCGCACACAAGTTGACCTGCCGTGAGGAAAATACAAGTTAGTACATTTCAAACATGAAAAAGGTCATTAATTGTCAACATGAAAAACCAAATTCCAAAAGTATAAAACAGAAAAAAATCCTTACCAAAGAAAGAAGATGTATCGGGCTCCTCACCCTCCTCCCACCCTGTGGTGCAACAGATGTCCCTTTCTCCAAAAATGCACTCAATGGGATCGTAATGTTGCAACCACACACAAGTTGACCTGCTGTGAGGAAAAAACGAGTTAGTACATTTCAAACATGGAAAAGGTCATTTAATATCAACATGAAAAACCAAATTCCAAAAGTATAAAACAGAAAAAAATCCTTACCAAAGAAAGAAGATGTATCGTGCTCTGCACCCACCTCCCACCCTGTGGTGCAACAGATGTCCCTTTCTCCAAAAATGCACTCAATGGGATCGTAATGTTGCAACCATACACAAGTTGACCTGCTGTGAGGAAAATACGAGTTAGTGCATTTCAAACATGAAAAAGGTATTTAATTGTCAACATGAAAAACCAAATTCCAAAAGTATAAAACAGAAAAAAATCCTTACCAAAGAAAGGAAATGTATCGGGCTCCTCACCCTCCTCCCACCCTGTGGTGCAACAGATGTCCCTTTCTCCAAAAATGCACTCAATGGGATCGTAATGTTGCAACCACACACAAGTTGACCTGCTGTGAGGAAAATACGAGTTAGTACATTTCAAACATGAAAAAGGTCATTAATTGTCAACATGAAAAACCAAATTCCAAAAGTATAAAACAGAAAAAAATCCTTACCAAAGAAAGAAGATGTATCGGGCTCCTCACCCTCCTCCCACCCTGTGGTGCAACAGATGTCCCTTTCTCCAAAAATGCACTCAATGGGATCGTAATGTTGCAACCACACACAACTTGACCTGCTGTGATGAAAAAACGAGTTAGTACATTTCAAACATGGAAAAGGTCATTTAATGTCAACATGAAAAACCAAATTCCAAAAGTATAAAACAGAAAAAAATCCTTACCAAAGAAAGAAGATGTATCGTGCTCTGCACCCACCTCCCACCCTGTGGTGCAACAGATGTCCCTTTCTCCAAAAATGCACTCAATGGGATCGTAATGTTGCAACCATACACAAGTTGACCTGCTGTGAGGAAAATACGAGTTAGTGCATTTCAAACATGAAAAAGGTCATTAATTGTCAACATGAAAAACCAAATTCCAAAAGTATAAAACAGAAAAAACTCCTTACCAAAGAAAGGAAATGTATCGGGCTCCTCACCCTCCTCCCACCCTGTGGTGCAACAGATGTCCCTTTCTCCAAAAATGCACCCAATGGGATCGTAATGTTGCAACCACACACAAGTTGACCTGCTGTGAGCAAAATACGAGTTAGTACATTTCAAACATGAAAAAGGTCATTAATTGTCAACATGAAAAACCAAATTCCAAAAGTATAAAAACAGAAAAAAATCCTTACCAAAGAAAGAAGATGTATCGGGCTCCTCACCCTCCTCCCACCCTGTGGTGCAACAGATGTCCCTTTCTCCAAAAATGCACTCAATGGGATCGTAATGTTGCAACCACACACAACTTGACCTGCTGTGATGAAAAAACGAGTTAGTACATTTCAAACATGGAAAAGGTCATTTAATGTCAACATGAAAAACCAAATTCCAAAAGTATAAAACAGAAAAAAATCATTACCAAAGAAAGAAGATGTATCGTGCTCTGCACCCACCTCCCACCCTGTGGTGCAACAGATGTCCCTTTCTCCAAAAATGCACTCAATGGGATCGTAATGTTGCAACCATACACAAGTTGACCTGCTGTGAGGAAAATACGAGTTAGTGCATTTCAAACATGAAAAAGGTCATTAATTGTCAACATGAAAAACCAAATTCCAAAAGTATAAAACAGAAAAAACTCCTTACCAAAGAAAGGAAATGTATCGGGCTCCTCACCCTCCTCCCACCCTGTGGTGCAACAGATGTCCCTTTCTCCAAAAATGCACCCAATGGGATCGTAATGTTGCAACCACACACAAGTTGACCTGCTGTGAGCAAAATACGAGTTAGTACATTTCAAACATGAAAAAGGTCATTAATTGTCAACATGAAAAACCAAATTCCAAAAGTATAAAACAGAAAAAAATCCTTACCAAAGAAAGAAGATGTATCGGGCTCCTCACCCTCCTCCCACCCTGTGGTGCAACAGATGTCCCTTTCTCCAAAAATGCACTCAATGGGATCGTAATGTTGCAACCACACACAAGTTGACCTGCTGTGAGGAAAATACGAGTTAGTACATTTCAAACATGAAAAAGGTCATTAATTGTCAACATGAGAAACCAAATTCCAAAAGTATAAAACAGAAAAAAATCCTTACTAAAGAAAGAAGATGTATCGGGCTCCTCACCCTCCGCCCACATTGTGGTGCAACAGATGTCCCTTTCTCCAAAAACGCACTCAATGGGATCGTAATGTTGCAACCACACACAAGTTGACCTGCTGTGAGGAAAATACGAGTTAGTACATTTCAAACATGAAAAAGGTCATTAAATGTCAACATGAAAAACCAAATTCCAAAAGTATAAAACAGAAAAAAATCCTTACCAAAGAAAGAAGATGTATCGGGCTCCTCACCCTCCTCCCACCCTTTGGTGCAACAGATGTCCCTTTCTCCAAAAATGGTCTCAATGGGATCGTAATGTTGCAACCACACACAAGTTGACCTGCTGTGAGGAAAATACGAGTTAGTACATTTCAAACATGAAAAAGGTCATTAATTGTCAACATGAAAAACCAAATTCCAAAAGTATAAAACAGAAAAAAATCCTAACCAAAGAAAGAAGATGTATCTGGCTCCTCACCCTCCTCCCACTCTGTGGTGCAACAGATGTCCCTTTCTCCAAAAATGCACTCAATGGGATCGTAATGTTGCAACCACACACAAGTTGACCTGCTGTGAGGAAAATACGAGTTAGTACATTTCAAACATGAAAAAGGTCATTAATTGTCAACATGAAAAACCAAATTCCAAAAGTATAAAACAGAAAAAAATCCTTACCAAAGAAAGAAGATGTATCGGGCTCCTCACCCTCCTCCCACCCTGTGGTGCAACAGATGTCCCTTTCTCCAAAAATGCACTCAATGGGATCGTAATGTTGCAACCACACACAACTTGACCTGCTGTGAGGAAAAAACGAGTTAGTACATTTCAAACATGGAAAAGGTCATTTAATGTCAACATGAAAAACCAAATTCCAAAAGCATAAAACAGAAAAAAATCCTTACCAAAGAAAGAAGATGTATCGGGCTCCTCACCCTCCTCCCACCCTGTGGTGCAACAGATGTCCCTTTCTCCAAAAATGCACTCAATGGGATCGTAATGTTGCAACCATACACAAGTTGACCTGCTGTGAGGAAAATACGAGTTAGTGCATTTCAAACATGAAAAAGGTCATTAATTGTCAACATGAAAAACCAAATTCCAAAAGTATAAAACAGAAAAAAATCCTTACCAAAGAAAGGAAATGTATCGTGCTCTGCACCCTCCTCCCGCCCTGTGGTGCAACAGATGTCCCTTTCTCCAAAAATGCACACAATGGGATCCTAATGTTGCAACCACACACAAGTTGACCTGCTGTGAGGAAAAAACGAGTTAGTATATTTCAAACATGAAAAAGGTCATTTAATGTGAACATGAAAAACCAAAATTCCAATAGTATAAAACAGAAAAAAATCCTTACCAAAGAAAGAAGATGTATCGGGCTCCTCACCCTCCTCCCACCCTGTGGTGCAACAGATGTCCCTTTCTCCTAAAATGCACTCAATGGGATCGTAATGTTGCAACCACACACAAGTTGACCTGCTGTCAGGAAAAAACGAGTTAGTACATTTCAAATATGGAAAAGGTCATTCAATGTCAACGTGAAAAACCAAATTCCAAAAGTATAAAACAGAAAAAAATCCTTACCAAAGAAAGAAGATGTATCAGGCTCCTCACCCTCCTCCCACCCTGTGGTGCAACAAATGGCCCTTTCTCCAAAAATGCACTCAATGGGATCGTAATGTTGCAACCACACACAACTTGACCTGCAGTGAGGAAAAAACGAGTTAGTACATTTCAAACATGGAAAAGGTCATTTAATGTCAACATGAAAAACCAAATTCCAAAAGTATAAAACAGAAAAAAATCCTTACCAATGAAAGAAGATGTATCGGGCTCCCCACCCTCCTCCCACCCTGTGGTGCAACAGATGTCCCTTTCTCCAAAAATGCACTCAATGGGATCGTAATGTTGCAACCACACACAAGTTGACCTGCTGTGAGGAAAATACGAGTTAGTACATTTCAAACATGAAAAAGGTCATTAATTGTCAACATGAAAAACCAAATTCCAAAAGTATAAAACAGAAAATAATCCTTACCAAAGAAAGGAAATGTATCGTGATCTGCACCCTCCTCATGCCCTGTGGTGCAACAGATGTCCCTTTCTCCAAAAATGCACTCAATGGGATCGTAATGTTGCAACCACACACAAGTTGACCTGCTGTGAGGAAAAAACGAGTTAGTACATTTCAAACTTGGAAGAGGTCATTTAATGTCAACATGAAAAACCAAATTCAAAAAGTATAAAACAGAAAATAATCCTCACCTAAGAAAGAAGATGTATCGGGCTCCTCACCCTCCTCCCACCCTGTGGTGCAACCGATGTCCCTTTCTCCAAAAATGCACTCAATGGGATCGTAATGTTGCAACCACACACAAGTTGACCTCCTGTGAGGAAAAAAACGAGTTAGTACATTTCAAACATGAAAAAGGTCATTTGATGTCAACATGAAAAACC
This sequence comes from Schistocerca piceifrons, assembly GCF_021461385.2. NCBI lineage: Eukaryota > Metazoa > Arthropoda > Insecta > Orthoptera > Acrididae > Schistocerca > Schistocerca piceifrons. Next base: position 7,869,934 of record NC_060147.1, read on the forward strand.
AAAATTCCAGTAGTATAAAACAGAAATAATCCTTACCAAAGAAAGAAGATGTATCGGGCTCCTCACCGTCCCCCCACCCTGTGGTGCAACAGATGTCCCTTTCTCCAAAAATGCACTCAATTTGATCGTAATGTTGCAACCACACACAAGTTGACCTGCTGTGAGGAAAAAACGAGTTAGTACATTTCAAACTTGGAAGAGGTCATTTAATGTCAACATGAAAAACCAAATTCCAAAAGTATAAAACAGAAAATAATCCTTACCAAAGAAAGAAGATGTATCGGGCTCCTCACCCTCCTCACACCCTGTGGTGCAACAGATGTCCCTTTCTCCAAAAATGCACTCAATGGGATCGTAATGTTGCAACCACACACAAGTTGACCTCCTGTGAGGAAAAAAACGAGTTAGTACATTTCAAACATGAAAAAGGTCAGTTAATGTCAACATGAAAAACCAAATTCCAAAAGAATAAAGCAAAAAAAATCCTTACCAAAGAAAGAAGACGTATCAGGCTCCTCACCCTCCTCCCACCCTGTGGTACAACAGATGTCCCTTTCTCCAAAAATGCACTCAATGGGATCGTAATGTTGCAACCACACACAACTTGACCGGCTGTGAGGAAAAAACGAGTTAGTACATTTCAAACATGGAAAAGGTCATTTAATGTCAACATGAAAAACCAAATTCCAAAAGTATAAAACAGAAAAAAATCCTTACCAAAGAAAGGAAATGTATCGGGCTCCTCACCCTCCTCCCACCCTGTGGTGCAACAGATGTCCCTTTCTCCAAAAATGCACTCAATGGGATCGTAATGTTGCAACCACACACAAGTTGACCTGCTGTGAGGAAAATACGAGTTAGTACATTTCAAACATGAAAAAGGTCATTAATTGTCAACATGAAAAACCAAATTCCAAAAGTATAAAACAGAAAAAAATCCTTACCAAAGAAAGAAGATGTATCGGGCTCCTCACCCTCCTCCCACCCTGTGGTGCAACAGATGTCCCTTTCTCCAAAAATGCACTCAATGGGATCGTAATGTTGCAACCACACACAAGTTGACCTGCTGTGAGTAAAATACAAGTTAGTACATTTCAAACATGAAAAAGGTCATTAATTGACAACATGAAAAACCAAATTCCAAAAGTATAAAACAGAAAAAAATCCTTACCAAAGAAAGAAGATGTATCGGGCTCCTCACCCTCCTCCCACCCTGTGGTGCAACAGATGTCCCTTTCTCCAAAAATGCACTCAATGGGATCGTAATGTTGCAACCACACACAACTTGACCTGCTGTGATGAAAAAACGAGTTAGTACATTTCAAACATGGAAAAGGTCATTTAATGTCAACATGAAAAACCAAATTCCAAAAGTATAAAACAGAAAAAAATCCTTACCAAAGAAAGAAGATGTATCGTGCTCTGCACCCACCTCCCACCCTGTGGTGCAACAGATGTCCCTTTCTCCAAAAATGCACTCAATGGGATCGTAATGTTGCAACCATACACAAGTTGACCTGCTGTGAGGAAAATACGAGTTAGTGCATTTCAAACATGAAAAAGGTCATTAATTGTCAACATGAAAAACCAAATTCCAAAAGTATAAAACAGAAAAAACTCCTTACCAAAGAAAGGAAATGTATCGGGCTCATCACCCTCCTCCCACCCTGTGGTGCAACAGATGTCCCTTTCTCCAAAAATGCACCCAATGGGATCGTAATGTTGCAACCACACACAAGTTGACCTGCTGTGAGCAAAATACGAGTTAGTACATTTCAAACATGAAAAAGGTCATTAATTGTCAACATGAAAAACCAAATTCCAAAAGTATAAAACAGAAAAAAATCCTTACCAAAGAAAGAAGATGTATCGGGCTCCTCACCCTCCTCCCACCCTGTGGTGCAACAGATGTCCCTTTCTCCAAAAATGTACTCAATGGGATCGTAATGTTGGAACCACACACAAGTTGACCTGCTGTGAGGAAAAAACGAGTTAGTATATTTCAAACATGGGAAAGGTCATTTAATGTCAACATGAAAAACCAAATTACAAAAGTATAAAACAGAAAAAAATCCTTACCAAAGAAAGTAGATGTATCGGGCTCCTCAACCTCCTCCCACCCTGTGGTGCAACAGATGACCCTTTCTCCAAAAATGCACTCAATGGGATCGTAATGTTGCAAACACACACAAGTAGACCTGCTGTGAGGAAAAAACGAGTTAGTACATTTCAAACATGAAAAAGGTCATTTAATGTCAACATGAAAAACCAAATTGCAAAAGTATAAAACAGAAAAAAATCCTTACCAAAGAAATGAAATGTATCGTGCTCTGCAACCTCCTCCCGCCCAGTGGTGCAACAGATGTCCCTTTCTCCAAAAATGCACTCAATGGGATCGTAATGTTGCAACCGCACACAAGTTGACCTGCTGTGAGGAAAATTGAGTTAGTACATTTGACACATGAACAAGGTCATTTAATGTCAACATGAAAAACCAAAATTCCAATAGTATAAAACTGAAAAAAATCCTTACCAAAGAAAGAAGATGTATCAGGCTCCTCACCCTCCTCCCACCCTGTGGTGCAACAGATGTCCCTTTCTCCAAAAATGCACTCAATGGGATCGTAATGTTGCAACCACACACAAGTTGACCTGCTGTGAGGAAAAAACGGGTTAGTACATTTCAAACATGGAGAAGGTCATGTAATGTCAACATTAAAACCATATTCCAAAAGTATACAACAGAAAAATATCCTTACCAAAGAAAGAAGATGTATCGGGCTCCTCACCCTCCTCCCATCCTGTGGTGCAACAGATGTCCCATCTCCAAAAATGCACTCAATGGGATCGTAATGTTGCAACCACACACAAGTTGACCTCCTGTGAGGAAATAACGAGTTAGTACATTTCAAACATGGAAAAGGTCATTTAATGTCAACATGAAAAACCTAAATTCCAATAGTATAAAACAGAAAAAAATCCTTACCAAAGAAAGAAGATGTATCGGGCTCCTCACCCTCCTCCCACCCTGTGGTGCAACAGATGTCCCTTTCTCCAAAAATGCACTCAATGGGATCGTAATGTTGCAACCACACATAAGTTGTCCTGCTGTGAGGAAAAAACGAGTTAGTACATTTCAAACATGAAAAAGATCATTTAATGTCAACATGAAAAACCAAAATTCCAGTAGTATAAAACAGAAAAAAATCCTTACCAAAGAAAGAAGATGTATCGGGCTCCTCTCCCTCCTCCCACCCTACGGTGCAACAGATGACCCTTTCTCCAAAAATGCACTCAATGGGATTGTAATGTTGCAACCACACACAAGTTGACCTGCTGTGAGGAAAAAACGAGTTAGTACATTTCAAACATGAAAAAGGTCATTTAATGTCAACATGAAAAACCAAATTCCAAAAGTATAAAACAGAAAAAAATCCTTACCAAAGGAAGAAATGTATCATGCTCTGCACCCACCTCCCGCCCTGTGGTGCAACAGATGTCCCTTTCTCCAAAAATGCACTCAATCGGATCGTAATGTTGCAACCACACACAAGTTGACCTGCTGTGAGGAAGAAATGGGTTAGTACATTTCAAACATGAAAAAGGTCGTTTTAACATCAACATTAAATACCAATATTCCAAAAGTATAAAACACAAAATAATGCTTACCAAAGAAAGAAAATGTATCGAGCTCCACATCCTCCTCCCGCCCTGTGGTGAAACAGATGTCCCTATTTCCAAAATTGTACTCAATGGCAGAGTAATGTTGCAACCTCACACAAGTTATCCTGCTGTGAGGAAAAAACGAGTTAGTACATATCAAACATGACAAAGGTCGTTTTAAAATCAACATGAAATACCACACTTCCAAAAGTATAAAACACATAAAAATGTTTACCAAAGAAAGAAAATGTATCGAGCTCCACACCCTAGTCCCGCCCTGTGGTGCAACAGATGTCCCATTCCCCAAAAATGTACTCAATGGAAGAGTAATTTTGCAACCACCCACAAGTTGACCTTCTGTGAGGAAAAGACGAGTTAGTACATTTCAAACATGACAAAGGTCGTTTTAAAATCAACATGAAATACCAAAATTCCAAAAGTATAAAACACAAAAGAATGCTTACCAAAGAAAGAAAATGTATCGAGCTCCACACCCTAGTCCCGCCCTGTGGTGCAACAGATGTCCCTTTCTCCAAAAATGCACTCAATGGAATCGTAATGTTGCAACCACACACAAGTTGACCTGCTGTGAGGAAATAACAAGTTAGTACATTTCAAACATGGAAAAGGTCATTTAATGTCAACATGAAAAACCAAATTCCAATAGTATAAAACAGAAAAAAATCCTTACCAAAGAAAGAAGATGTATCGGGCTCCTCACCCTCCTCCCACCCTGTGGTGCAACAGATGTCCCTTTCTCCTAAAATGCACTCAATGGGATCGTAATGTTGCAACCACACACAAGTTGACCTGCTGTCAGGAAAAAACGAGTTAGTACATTTCAAATATGGAAAAGGTCATTCAATGTCAACATGAAAAACCTAAATTCCAATAGTATAAAACAGAAAAAAATCCTTACCAAAGAAAGAAGATGTATCGGGCTCCTCACCCTCCTCCCACCCTGTGGTGCAACAGATGTCCCTTTCTCCAAAAATGCACTCAATGGGATCGTAATGTTGCAACCACACATAAGTTGTCCTGCTGTGAGGAAAAAACGAGTTAGTACATTTCAAACATGAAAAAGATCATTTAATGTCAACATGAAAAACCAAAATTCCAGTAGTATAAAACAGAAAAAAATCCTTACCAAAGAAAGAAGATGTATCGGGCTCCTCTCCCTCCTCCCACCCTACGGTGCAACAGATGACCCTTTCTCCAAAAATGCACTCAATGGGATTGTAATGTTGCAACCACACACAAGTTGACCTGCTGTGAGGAAAAAACGAGTTAGTACATTTCAAACATGAAAAAGGTCATTTAATGTCAACATGAAAAACCAAATTCCAAAAGTATAAAACAGAAAAAAATCCTTACCAAAGGAAGAAATGTATCATGCTCTGCACCCACCTCCCGCCCTGTGGTGCAACAGATGTCCCTTTCTCCAAAAATGCACTCAATGGGATCGTAATGTTGCAACCACACACAAGTTGACCTGCTGTGAGGAAGAAATGGGTTAGTACATTTCAAACATGAAAAAGGTCGTTTTAACATCAACATTAAATACCAATATTCCAAAAGTATAAAACACAAAATAATGCTTACCAAAGAAAGAAAATGTATCGAGCTCCACATCCTCCTCCCGCCCTGTGGTGAAACAGATGTCCCTATTTCCAAAATTGTACTCAATGGCAGAGTAATGTTGCAACCTCACACAAGTTATCCTGCTGTGAGGAAAAAACGAGTTAGTACATATCAAACATGACAAAGGTCGTTTTAAAATCAACATGAAATACCAAACTTCCAAAAGTATAAAACACATAAAAATGTTTACCAAAGAAAGAAAATGTATCGAGCTCCACACCCTAGTCCCGCCCTGTGGTGCAACAGATGTCCCATTCCCCAAAAATGTACTCAATGGAAGAGTAATTTTGCAACCACCCACAAGTTGACCTTCTGTGAGGAAAAGACGAGTTAGTACATTTCAAACATGACAAAGGTCGTTTTAAAATCAACATGAAATACCAAAATTCCAAAAGTATAAAACACAAAAGAATGCTTACCAAAGAAAGAAAATGTATCGAGCTCCACACCCTAGTCCCGCCCTGTGGTGCAACAGATGTCCCTTTCTCCAAAAATGCACTCAATGGAATCGTAATGTTGCAACCACACACAAGTTGACCTGCTGTGAGGAAATAACAAGTTAGTACATTTCAAACATGACAAATGTCATTTTAAAATCAACATGAAATACCAAAACTCCAAAAGTATAAAACACAAAAAAATGCTTACCACAGAAAGAAAATGTATCGAGCTCCACACCCTCCTCCCGCCCTGTGGTGCAACATATGTCCCTTTCTCCAAAAATGTACTCTATGGGATCGTAAAGTTGCAACCACACACAAGTTGACCGGCTCTGAGGAAAAGACGAGTTAGTACGTTTCAAAAATTACAAAGGTCATCTTAAATTCAACATGAAAAACCAAAATTCCAAAAGTGTAAAACACAAAAAAATGCTTACCTAACAAGAAAATGTATCGAGCTTCACACCCTCCTTCCGCTCGGTGGGGCAACAGATGTCCCTTTCTCCAAAAATGTACTCAATGGGAGAGTAATGTTGCAACCAGACACAAGTTGACCTGCTGTGAGGAAAGAACGAGTTAGTACATTTCAAACATGAAAAAGGTCATTTAATGTCAACATGAAAACCAAAATTTCAAAAGTATAAAACACAAAAAAATGCTTACCAATGAAGGAAATGTATTGAGTTCAACACCCTCATCCCGCCCTGTGGTGCAACAGATGTCCCTTTCTCCAAAAATGTACTCAATTATATCGTAATATTTCAACAACGCAGAAGTAGACCTGCCGTGAGGAAGAAATGAGTTAGTACATTTCAAACATGATAAAGGTCGTTTTAAAATCAACATGAAATACCAATATTCCAAAAGTAAAAAAAACACAAAATAATGCTTACCAAAGAAAGAAAATGTATCGAGCTCCACACCCTCCTCCCACCCTGTGGTGCAACAGATGTCCCTTTCTCCAAAATTGTACTCAATGGGAGAGTAATGTTGCAACCACACACAGGTTGACCTGCTGTGAGGAAAAGACGAGTTAGTACATTTCAAACATGACAAAGGTCATTTAATGTCAACATGAAAAACCAAAATTCCAAAAGTATAAAACACAAAAAAATGCTTACCAACGAAGGAAATGTATTGAGTTCAACACCCTCATCCCGCCCTGTGGTGCAACAGATGCCCCTTTCTCCAAAAATGTACTCAATTATATCGTAATATATCAACCACGCAGAAGTAGACCTGCTGTGAGGAAGAAATGAGTTAGTACATTTCAAACATGATAAAGGTCGTTTAAAAATCAACATGAAATACCAAACTTCCAAAAGTATAAAACACAAAAAAATGTTTACCAAAGAAAGAAAATGTATCGAGCTCCATACCCTAGTCCCGCCCTTTGGTGCAACAGATGTCCCATTCCCCAAAAATGTACTCAATGAAAGAGTAGTTTTGCAACCACACACAAGTTGACCTTCTGTGAGGAAAAGACGAGTTAGTACATTTCAAACATGAAAAAGGTCATTTAATGTCAGCATGAAAAACCAAAATTCCAAAAGTATAAAACAGAAAAAAATCCTTAACAAAGAAAGAAGATGTATCGTGCTCTGCACCCTCCTCCCGCCCTGTGGTGCAACAGATGTCCGTTTCTCCAAAAATGCACTCAATGGGATCGTAATGTTTCAACCACACAGAAAATGACCGGCTGTGAGGAAAAAACAAGTTAGTACATTTCATACATGAAAAAGCTCATTTAATGTCAACATGAAAAACCAAAACTCCAAAAGTATAAAACAGAAAAAAATCCTTACCAAAGAAAGAAGACGTATCTGGTTTCTAACCCTCCTCCAACCTCGTGATGCAACAGATGTCCCTTTCTCCAAAAATGCACTCAATGGGATCGTAATGTTGCAACCACACACAAATTGACCTGCTGTGAGAAAGAAACGAGTTAGTATATTTCAAACATGAAAAAGGTCATTTAATGTCAACATGAAAAACCAAAATTCCAAAAGTATAAAACAGAAAAAAATCCTTACCAAAGAAAGGGAATGTATCGTGCTCTGCACCTTCCTTCCGCCCTGTGCTGCAACAGATGTCCCTTTCTCCAAAAATGCACTCAATGGGATCGTAATGTTGCAACCACACACAAGTTGACCTGCTGTGAGGAAAAAACGAGTTAGTACGTTTCAAACATGGAAAAGGTCATTTAATGTCAACATTAAAACCAAATTCCAAAAGCATACAACAGAAAAAAATCGTTACCAAAGAAAGAAGATGTATCGGGCTTCTAGCCCTCCTCCCACCCTGTGGTGCAACAGATGTCCCTTTCTCCAAAAATGCACTCAATGGGATCGTAATGTTGCAACCACACACAAGTTGACCTGCTGTGAGGAAAAACCGAGTTAGTACATTTCAAACATGAAAAAGGTCATTTAATGTCAACATGAAAAACCAAATTCCAAAAGTATAAAACAGAAAAAAATCCTTACCAAAGAAAGAAGATGTATCGGGCTCCTCACCCTCCTCCCACCCTGTGGTGCAACAGATGTCCCTTTCTCCAAAAATGCACTCAATAGGATCGTAATGTTGCAACCACACACAAGTTGACCTGCTGTGAGGAAAAAACGAGTTAGTACATTTCAAACATGGAAAAGGTCATTTAATGTCAACATGAAAAACCAAAATTCCAATAGTATAAAACAGAAAAAAATCCTTACCAAAGAAAGAAGATGTATCGGGCTCCTCACCCTCCTCCCACCCTGTGGTGCAACAGATGTCCCTTTCTCCAAAAATGCACTCAATGGGATCGTAATGTTGCAACCACACATAAGTTGCCCTGCTGTGAGGAAAAAACGAGTTAGTACATTTCAAACATGAAAAAGGCCATTTAATGTCAACATGAAAAACCAAAATTCCAGTAGTATAAAACAGAAAAAAATCCTTACCAAAGAAAGAAGATGTATCGGGCTCCTCACCCTCCTCCCACCCTGTGGTGCAACAGATGACCCTTTCTCCAAAAATGCACTCAATGGGATTGTAATGTTGCAACCACACACAAGTTGACCTGCTGTGAGGAAAAAACGAGTTAGTACATTTCAAACATGAAAAAGGTCATTTAATGTCAACATGAAAAACCAAATTCCGGAAGTATAAAACAGAAAAAAATCCTTACCAAAGGAAGAAATGTATCATGCTCTGTACCCACCTCCCGCCCTGTGGTGCAACAGATGTCCCTTTCTCCAAAAATGCACTCAATGGAATCGTAATGTTGCAACCACACACAGGTTGACCTGCTGTGAGGAAGAAATGGGTTAGTACATTTCAAACATGAAAAAGGTCGTTTTAACATCAACATGAAATACCAATATTCCAAAAGTATAAAACACAAAATAATGCTTACCAAAGAAAGAAAATGTATCGAGCTCCACACCCTCCTCCCGCCCTGTGGTGAAACAGATGTCCCTATTTCCAAAATTGTACTCAATGGCAGAGTAATGTTGCAACCTCACACAAGTTATCCTGCTGTGAGGAAAAAACGAGTTAGTACATTTCAAACATGACAAAGGTCGTTTTAAAATCAACATGAAATACCAAAATTCCAAAAGTATAAAACACAAAAGAATGCTTACCAAAGAAAGAAAATGTATCGAGCTCCACACCCTAGTCCCGCCCTGTGGTGCAACAGATGTCCCTTTCTCCAAAAATGCACTCAATGGAATCGTAATGTTGCAACCACACACAAGTTGACCTGCTGTGAGGAAATAACAAGTTAGTACATTTCAAACATGACAAATGTCGTTTTAAAATCAACATGAAATACCAAAACTCCAAAAGTATAAAACACAAAAAAATGCTTACCACAGAAAGAAAATGTATCGAGCTCCACACCCACCTCCCGCCCTGTGGTGCAACATATGTATCTTTCTCCAAAAATGTACTCTATGGGATCGTAAAGTTGCAACCACACACAAGTTGACCGGCTCTGCGGAAAAGACGAGTTAGTACGTTTCAAAAATTACAAAGGTCATCTTAAATTCAAAATGAAAAACCAAAATTCCAAAAGTGTAAAACACAAAAAAATGCTTACCTAACAAGAAAATGTATCGAGCTTCACTCCCTCCTTCCGCCCGGTGGGGCAACAGATGTCCCTTTCTCCAAAAATGTACTCAATGGGAGAGTAATGTTGCAACCAGACACAAGTTGACCTGCTGTGAGGAAAGAACGAGTTAGTACATTTCAAACATGAAAAAGGTCATTTAATGTCAACATGAAAACCAAAATTCCAAAAGTATAAAACACAAAAAAATGCTTACCAACGAAGGAAATGTATTGAGTTCAACACCCTCATCCCGCCCTGTGGTGCAACAGATGTCCCTTTCTCCAAAAATGTACTCAATTATATCGTAATATTTCAACCACGCAGAAGTAGACCTGCCGTGAGGAAGAAATGAGTTAGTACATTTCAAACATGATAAAGGTCGTTTTAAAATCAACATGAAATACCAATATTCCAAAAGTAAAAAAAACACAAAATAATGCTTACCAAAGAAAGAAAATGTATCGAGCTCCACACCCTCCTCCCACCCTGTGGTGCAACAGATGTCCCTTTCTCCAAAATTGTACTCAATGGGAGAGTAATGTTGCAACCACACACAGGTTGACCTGATGTGAGGAAAAAACGAGTTAGTACATTTCAAACACGACAAAGGTCACTTTAAAATCAACATGAAAAACCATAATTCCAAAAGTATAAAACACAAATAAATGCTTACCAAAGAAAGAAAATGTATCGAGCTCCACACCCTCCTCCCGCCCTGTGGTGCAACAGATGTCCCTTCCTCCAAAAATGTACTCAATGGCAGAGTAATGTTGCAACCTCACACAAGTTATCCTGCTGTGAGGAAAAAACGAGTTAGTACATTTCAAACATGACAAAGGTCATTTAATGTCAACATGAAAAACCAAAATTCCAAAAGTATAAAACACAAAAAAATGCTTACCAACGAAGGAAATGTATTGAGTTCAACACCCTCATCCCGCCCTGTGGTGCAACAGATGTCCCTTTCTCCAAAAATGTACTCAATTATATCGTAATATTTCAACCACGCAGAAGTAGACCTGCTGTGAGGAAGAAATGAGTTAGTACATTTCAAACATGATAAAGGTCGTTTTAAAATCAACATGAAATACCAAAATTCCAAAAGTATAAAACACAAAAAAATGTTTACCAAAGAAAGAAAATGTATAGAGCTCCACACCCTAGTCCCGCCCTTTGGTGCAACAGATGTCCCATTCCCCAAAAATGTACTCAATGAAAGAGTAATTTTGCAACCACACACAAGTTGACCTTCTATGAGGAAAAGACGAGTTAGTACATTTCAAACATGACAAAGGTCGTTTTAAAATCAACATGAAATGCCAAAATTCCAAAAGTATAAAACACAAAAGAATGCTTACCAAAGAAAGAAAATGTATCGAGCTCCACACCCCAGTCCCGCCCTGTGGTGCAACAGATGTCCCTTTCTCCAAGAATGCACTCAATGGGATCGTAATGTTGCAACCACACACAAGTTGACCTGCTGTGAGGAAAAAACGAGTTAGTACATTTCAAACATGAAAAAGGTCATTTAATGTCAGCATGAAAAACCAAAATTCCAAAGGTATAAAACAGAAAAAAATCCTTAACAAAGAAAGAAGATGAATCGTGCACTGCACCCTCCTCCCGCCCTGTGGTGCAACAGATGTCCCTTTCTCCAAAAATGCACTCAATGGGATCGTAATGTTGCAACCACACAGAAAATGACCGGCTGTGAGGAAAAAACAAGTTAGTACATTTCAAACATGAAAAAGCTCATTTAATGTCAACATGAAAAACCAAAACTCCAAAAGTATAAAACAGAAAAAAATCCTTACCAAAGAAAGAAGACGTAACTGGTTTCTAACCCTCCTCCAACCCCGTGATGCCACAGATGTCCCTTTCTCCAAAAATACACTCAATGGGATCGTAATGTTGCAACCACACACAAGTTGACCTGCTGTGAGAAAGAAACGAGTTAGTATATTTCAAACATGAAAAAGGTTATTTAATGTCAACATGAAAAACCAAAATTCCAAAAGTATAAACAGAAAAAAATCCTTACCAAAGAAAGGAAATGTATCGTGCTCTGCACCTTCCTTCCGCCCTGTGCTGCAACTGATGTCCCTTTCTCCAAAAATGCACTCAATGGGATCGTAATATGGCAACCACACACAAGTTGACCTGCTGTGGGGAAAAAACGAGTTAGTGCATTTCAAACATGGAAAAGGTCATTTAATGTCAACATGAAAAACCAAATTCCAAAAGTATAAAACAGAAAGATACCCTTACCAAAGAAAGAAGATGTATCGGGCTTCTCACCCTCCTCCCACCCTGTGGTGCAACAGATGTCCCTTTCTCCAAAAATGCACTCAATGGGATCGTAATGTTGCAACCACACACAAGTTGACCTGCTGTGAGGAAAAAACGAGTTAGTACATTTCAACATGAAAAAGGTCATTAATTGTCAACATGAAAAACCAAATTCCAAAAGTATAAAACAGAAAAAAATCCTTACCAAAGAAAGGAAATGTATCGTGCTCTGCACCCTCCTCCCGCCCTGTGGTGCAACAGATGTCCCTTTCTCCAAAAATGCACTCAATGGGATCCTAATGTTGCAACCACACACAAGTTGACCTGCTGTGAGGAAAAAACGAGTTAGTACATTTCAAACATGAAAAAGGTCACTTAATGTGAACATGAAAATCCAAAATTCCAAAAGTATAAAACAGAAAAAAATCCTTACCAAAGAAAGAAGATGTATCGGGCCCCTCACCCTCCTCCCGCCCTGTGGTGCAACAGATGTCCCTTTCTGCAAAAATGTACTCAATGGGATCGTAATGTTGCAACCACACACAAGTTGACCTGCTGTGAGGAAAAAACGAGTTAGTACATTTCAAACATGAAAAAGGTCATTTAATATCAACATGAAAAACCAAAATTCCAATAGTATAAAACTGAAAAAAATCCTTACCAAAGAAAGAAGATGTATCGGGCTCCTCACCCTCCTCCCACCCTGTGGTGCAACAGATGTCCCCTTCTCCAAAAATGCGCTCAATGGGATCGTAATGTTGCAACCACACACAAGTTGACCTGCTGTGAGGAAAAAACAAGTTAGTACATTTCAAACACGAAAAAGGTCATTTAATGTCAACATGAAAAACCAAATTAAAAAAGTATAAAACAGAAAAAAATCCTTACCAAAGAAAGGAAATGTATCGTGCTCTGCACCCTCCTGCCGCCCGGTGGTGCAACAGATGTCCCTTTCTCCAAAAATGCACTCAATGGGATCGTAATGTTGCAACCACACACAAGTTGACCTGCTGTGAGGAAAAAACGAGTTAGTACATTTCAAACATGTAAAAGGTCATTTAATGTCTACATGAAAAACCAAAATTCCAAAAGTATAAAACAGAAAAAAATCCTTACCAAAGAAAGAAGATGTATCGGGCTCCTCGAGCTCCTCCCACCCTGTGGTGCAACAGATGTCCCTTTTTCCAAAAATGCACTCAATGGGATCGTAATGTTGCAACCACACACAAGTTGACCTGCTGTGAGGAAAAAACGAGTTAGTACATTTCAAACATGGAAAAGGTCATTTAATGTCAACATTAAAACCAAATTCCAAAAGTATACAACAGAAAAAAATCCTTACCAAAGAAAGAAGATGTATCGGGCTCCTCACCCTCCTCCCATCCTGTGGTGCAACAAATGACCCTTTCTCCAAAAATGCACTCAATGGAATCGTAATGTTGCAACCACACACAAGTTGACCTCCTGTGAGGAAATAACGAGTTAGTACATTTCAAACATGAAAAAGGTCATTTAATGTCAACATTAAAACAAAAATTCCAAAAGTATAAAACAGAAAAAAATCATTACCAAAGAAAGAAGATGTTTCGGGCTCCTCGCCCTCCTCCCACCCTGTGGTGCAACAGATGTCCCTTTCTCCAAAAATGCACTCAATGGGATCGTAATGTTGCAACCACACACAAGTTGACCTGCTGTGAGGAAAAAACAAGTTAGTACATTTCAAACATGAAAAAGGTCATTTAATGTCAACATGACAAACCAAAATTCCAATGGTATAAAACTGAAATAAGTCCTTACCAAAGAAAGAAGCTGTATCGGGCTCCTCACCCTCCTCCCGCCCTGTGGTGCAACAGATGTCCCTTTCTCCAAAAATGCACTCAATGGAATCGTAATGTTGCAACCACACACAAGTTGACCTCCTGTGAGGAAATAACGAGTTAGTACATTTCAAACGTGAAAAAGGTCATTTAATGTCAACATGAAAAACCAAAATTCCAATAGTATAAAACAGAAAAAAATCCTTACGAAAGAAAGAAGATGTATCGGGCTCCTCACCCTCCTCCCACCCTGTGGTGCAACAGATGTCCCTTTCTCCAAATATGCACTCAATGGGATCGTAATGTTGCAACCACACGAAAGTTGACCTGCTGTGAGCAAAAACGGGTTAGTACATTTCTAACATGAAAAAGGTCATTTAATGTTAACATGAAAAACCAAATTCCAAAACTATAAAACAGAAAAAAATCCTTACCAAAGAAAGGAAATGTATCGTGCTCTGCACCCTCCTCCCGCCCTGTGGTGCAACAGATGTCCCTTTCTCCAGAAATGCACTCAATGGGATCGTACTGTTGCAACCACACACAAGTTGACCTGCTGTGAGGAAAAAACGAGTTAGTACATTTCAAACATGAAAAAGGTCATTTAATGTCAACATTAAAACAAAAACTCCAAAAGTATAAAACAGAAAAAAATCCTTACCAAAGAATGAAGATGTATCGGGCTCCTCACCCTCCTCCCACCCTGTGGTGCAACAGATGTCCCTTTCTCCAAAAATGCACTCAATGGAATCGTAATGTTGCAACCACACACAAGTTGACCTGCTGTGAGGAAAAAACGAGTTAGTACATTTCAAACATGAAAAAGGTCATTTAATGTCAACATTAAAACAAAAACTCCAAAAGTATAAAACAGAAAAAAATCCTTACCAAAGAAAGAAGATGTATCGGGCTCCTCACCCTCCTCCCGCCCTGTGGTGCAACAGATGTCCCTTTCTCCAAAAATGCACTCAATGGAATCGTAATGTTGCAACCACACACAAGTTGACCTCCTGTGAGGAAATAACGAGTTAGTACATTTCAAACGTGAAAAAGGTCATTTAATGTCAACATGAAAAACCAAAATTCCAATAGTATAAAACAGAAAAAAATCCTTACGAAAGAAAGAAGATGTATCGGGCTCCTACCCCTCCTCCCACCCTGTAGTGCAACAGATGTCCCTTTCTCCAAAAATGCACTCAATGGGATCGTAATGTTGCAACCACACGAAAGTTGACCTGCTGTGAGCAAAAACGGGTTAGTACATTTCTAACATGAAAAAGGTCATTTAATGTTAACATGAAAAACCAAATTCCAAAACTATAAAACAGAAAAAAATCCTTACCAAAGAAAGGAAATGTATCGTGCTCTGCACCCTCCTCCCGCCCTGTGGTGCAACAGATGTCCCTTTCTCCAGAAATGCACTCAATGGGATCGTACTGTTGCAACCACACACAAGTTGACCTGCTGTGAGGAAAAAACGAGTTAGTACATTTCAAACATGTAAAAGGTCATTTAATGTCAACATTAAAACAAAAATTCCAAAAGTATAAAACAGAAAAAAATCATTACCAAAGAAAGAAGATGTTTCGGGCTCCTCGCCCTCCTCCCACCCTGTGGTGCAACAGATGTCCCTTTCTCCAAAAATGCACTCAATGGGATCGTAATGTTGCAACCACACACAAGTTGACCTGCTGTGAGGAAAAAACGAGTTAGTACATTTCAAACATGAAAAAGGTCATTTAATGTCAACATGAAAAACCAAAATTCCAATAGTGTAAAACTGAAATAAATCCTTACCAAAGAAAGAAGCTGTATCGGGCTCCTCACCCTCCTCCCACCCTGTGGTGCAACAGATGTCCCTTTCTCCAAAAATGCACTCAATGGGATCGTAATGTTGCAACCACACACAAGTTGACCTGCTGTGAGGAAAAAACGAGTTAGTACATTTCAAACATGGAAAAGGTCATTTAATGTCAACATTAAAACCAAATTCCAAAAGTATACAACAGAAAAAAATCCTTACCAAAGAAAGAAGATGTCTCGGGCTCCTCACCCTCCTCCCATCCTGTGGTGCAACAAATGTCCTTTCTCCAGAAATGCACTCAATGGGATCGTAATGTTGCAACCACACACAAGTTGACCTGCTGTGAGGAAATAACGAGTTAGTACATTTCAAACATGAAAAAGGTCATTTAATGTCAACATGAAAAACCAAAATTCCAATAGTATAAAACAGAAAAAAATCCTTACCAAAGAAAGAAGATGTATCGGGCTCCTCACCCTCCTCCCACCCTGTGGTGCAACAGATGTCCCTTTCTCCAAATATGCACTCAATGGGATCGTAATGTTGCAACCACACACAAGTTGACCTGCTGTGAGGAAAAAATAAGTTAGTACATTTCAAACATGAAAAAGGTCATTTAATGTCAACATGAAAAACCAAATTCCAAAAGTATAAAACAGAAAAAAATCATTACCAAAGAAAGGATATGTATCGTGCTCTGCACCCTCCTGCCGCCCGGTGGTGAAACAGATGTCCCTTTCTCCAAAAATGCACTCAATGGGATAGTAATGTTGCAACCACACACAAGTTGACCTGCTGTGAGGAAAAAACGAGTTAGTTCATTTCAAACATGGAAAAGGTCATTTAATGTCAACATTAAAACCAAATTCCAAAAGTATACAACAGAAAAAAATTGTTACCAAAGAAAGAAGATGTATCGGGCTCCTCACACTCCTCCCATCCTGTGGTGCAACAAATGTCCCTTTCTCCAAAAATGCACTCAATGGGATCGTAACGTTGCAACCACACACAAGTTGACCTCCTGTGAGGAAATACCGAGTTAGTACATTTCAAACATGAAAAAGGTCATTTAATGTCAACATGAAAAACCAAAATTCCAATAGTATAAAACAGAAAATAATCCTTACCAACGAAAGAAGATGTATCGGCCTTCTCACCCTCCTCCCACCCTGTGGTGCAACAGATGTCCCTTTCTCCAAAAATGCACTCAATGGGATCGTAATGTTGCAACCACACACAAGTTGACCTGCTGTGAGGAAATAACGAGTTAGTACATTTCAAACATGGAAAAGGTCATTTAATGTCAACATTAAAACCAAATTCCAAAAGTATACAACAGAAAAATATCCTTACCAAAGAAAGAAGATATATCGGGCTCTTCACCCTCCTCCCATCCTGTGGTGCAACAAATGTCCCTTTCTCCAAAAATGCGCTCAATGGGATCGTAATGTTGCAACCACACAGAAGTTGACCTGCTGTGAGGAAAAAACGAGTTAGTACATTTCAAACATGAAAAAGGTCATTTAATGTCAACATGAAACACCAAAATTCCAATAGTATAAAACAGAAAAAAATCCTTACGAAAGAAAGGAAATGTATCGTGCTCTGCACCCTCCCCCCGCCCTGTGGTGCAACAGATGTCCCTTTCTCCAAAATTGCACTCAATGGGATCGTAATGTTGCAACCACACACAAGTTGACCTGCTGTGAGGAAAAAACGAGTTAGTACATTTCAAACATGAAAAAGGTCATTTAATATCAACATGAAAAACCAAAATTCCAATAGTATAAAACAGAAAAAAATCCTTACCAAAGAAAGGAAATGTATCGTGCTCTGCACCCTCCTCCCGCCCTGTGGTGCAACAGATGTCCCTTTCTCCAAAAATGCACTCAATGGGATCGTAATGTTGCAACCACACACAAGTTGACCTGCTGTGAGGAAAAAACGAGTTAGTACATTTCAAACATGAAAAAGGTCATTTAATGTCAACATGAAAAACCAAAATTCTAATAGTATAAAACAGAAAAAAATCCTTACCAAAGAAAGGAAATGTATCGTGCTCTGCACCCTCCTCCCGCTCTGTGGTGCAACAGATGTCCCTTTCTCCAAAAATGCACTCAATGGGATCGTAATGTTGCAACCACACACAAGTTGATCTGCTGTGAGGAAAAAACGAGTTAGTACATTTCAAACATGAAAAAGGTCATTTAATGTCAACATGAAAAACCAAATTCCAAAAGTATAAAACAGAAAAAAATCCTTACCAAAGAAAGGAAATGTATCGTGCTCTGCACCCTCCTCCCGCCCTGTGGTGCAACAGATGTCCCTTTCTCCAGAAATGCACTCAATGGGATCGTAATGTTGCAACCACACACAAGTTGACCTGCTGTGTGGAAAAAACGAGTTAGTACATTTCAAACATGGAAAAGGTCATTTAATGTCAACATTAAAACCAAATTCCAAAAGTATACAACAGAAAAAAATCCTTACCAAAGAAAGAAGATGTATCGGGCTCCTCACCCTCCTCCCATCCTGTGGTGCAACAAATGTCCCGTTCTCCAAAAATGCACTCAATGGCATCGTAATGTTGCAAACACACACAAGTTGACCTGCTGTGAGGAAAAAACGAGTTAGTACATTTCAAACATGGAAAAGGTCATTTAATGTCAACATGAAACACCAAATTCCAAAAGTATAAAACAGAAAAAAATCCTTACCAAAGAAAGGAAATGTATCGTGCTCTGCACCCTTCTCCTGCCCTGTGGTGCAACAGATGTCCCTTTCTCCAAAAATGCACTCAATGGGATCGTAATGTTGCAACCACACACAAGTTGACCTGCTGTGAGGAAAAAACGAGTTAGTACATTTCAAACATGAAAAAGGTCATTTAATGTCAACATGAAAAACCAAAATTCCAATAGTATAAATCTGAAATAAATCCTTACCAAAGAAAGAAGATGTATCGGGCTCCTCACCCTCCTCCCACCCTGTGGTGCAACAGATGTCCCTTTCTCCAAAAATGCACTCAATGGGATCGGAATGTTGCAACCACACACAAGTTGACCTGCTGTGAGGAAAAAACGAGTTAGTACATTTCAAACATGATAAAGGTCATTTAATGTCAACATGAAAAACCAAAATTCCAATAGTATAAATCTGAAATAAAGCCTTACCAAAGAAAGAAGATGTATCGGGCTCCTCACCCTCCTCCCGAACTGTGGTGCAACAGATGTCCCTTTCTCCAAAAATGCACTCAATGGGATCGTAATGTTGCAACCACACACAAGTTGACCTGCTGTGAGGAAAAAACGAGTTAGTACATTTCAAACATGGAAAAGGTCATTTAATGTCAACATGAAAAACCAAAATTCCAATAGTATAAATCTGAAATAAATCCTTACCAAAGAAAGAAGATGTATCGGGCTCCTCAACCTCCTCCCACCCTGTGGTGCAACAGATGTCCCTTTCTCCTAAAATGCACTCAATGGGATCGGAATGTTGCAACCACACACAAGTTGACCTGCTGTGAGGAAAAAACGAGTTAGTACATTTCAAACATGGAAAAGGTCATTTAATGTCAACATGAAACACCAAATTCCAAAAGTATAAAACAGAAAAAAATCCTTACCAAAGAAAGGAAATGTATCGTGCTCTGCACCCTCCTCCCGCCCTGTGGTGCAACAGATGTCCCTTTCTCCAAAAATGCACTCAATGGGATCGTAATGTTGCAACCACACACAAGTTGATCTGCTGTGAGGAAAAAACGAGTTAGTACATTTCAAACATGAAAAAGGTCATTTAATGTCAACATGAAAAACCAAAATTCCAATAGTATAAATCTGAAATAAATCCTTACCAAAGAAAGAAGATGTATCGGGCTCCTCACCCTCCTCCCACCCTGTGGTGCAACAGATGTCCCTTTCTCCAAAAATGCACTCAATGGGATCGTAATGTTGCAACCACACACAAGTTGACCTGCTGTGAGGAAAAAACGAGTTAGTACATTTCAAACATGGAAAAGGTCATTTAATGTCAACATTAAAACCAAATTCCAAAAGTATACAACAGAAAAAAATCCTTACCAAAGAAAGAAGATGTATCGGGCTCCTCACCCTCCTCCCATCCTGTGGTGCAACAAATGTCCCGTTCTCCAAAAATGCACTCAATGGGATCGTAATGTTGCAAACACACACAAGTTGACCTGCTGTGAGGAAAAAACGAGTTAGTACATTTCAAACATGAAAAAGGTCATTTAATGTCAACATGAAAATCCAAATTCCAAAAGTATAAAACAGAAAAAAATCCTTACCAAAGAAAGGTGATGTATCGGGCTCCTCACCCTCCTCCCACCCTGTGGTGCAACAGATGTCCCTTTCTCCAAAAATGCACTCAATGGGATCGTAATGTTGCAACCACACACAAGTTGACCTGCTGTGAGGAAAAAACGAGTTAGTACATTTCTAACATGAAAAAGGTCATTTAATGTCAACATGAAAAACCAAATTCCAAAAGTATAAAAACAGAAAAAAATCCTTACCAAAGAAAGGAAATGTATCGTGCTCTGCACCCTCCTCCCGCCCTGTGGTGCAACAGATGTCCCTTTCTCCAGAAATGCACTCAATGGGATCGTAATGTTGCAACCACACACAAGTTGACCTGCTGTGAGGAAAAAACGAGTTAGTACATTTCAAACATGAAAAAGGTCATTTAATGTCAACATGAAAAACCAAAACTCCAATAGTATAAAACTGAAAAAAATCCTTACCAAAGAAAGAAGATGTATCGGGTTCCTCAACCTCCTCCCGCCCTGTGGTGCAACAGATGTCCCTTTCTCCAAAAATGCACTCAATGGGATCGTAATGTTGCAACCACACACAAGTTGACCTGCTGTGAGGAAAAAACGAGTTAGTACATTTCAAACATGAAAAAGGTCATTTAATGTCAACATGAAAAACCAAATTCCAAAAGTATAAAACAGAAAAAAATCCTTACCAAAGAAAGGTGATGTATCGGGCTCCTCACCTTCCTCCCACCCTGTGGTGCAACAGAAGTCCCTTTCTCCAAAAATGCACTCAATGGGATCGTAATGTTGCAACCACACACAAGTTGACCTGCTGTGAGGAAAAAACGAGTTAGTACATTTCTAACATGAAAAAGGTCATTTAATGTCAACATGAAAAACCAAAATTCCAATAGTATAAAACAGAAAAAAATCCTTACCAAAGAAAGGAGATGTATCGGGCTCCTCACCCTCCTCCCACCCTGTGGTGCAACAGATGTCCCTTTCTCCAAAAATGCACTCAATGGGATCGTAATGTTGCAACCACACACAAGTTGACCTGCTGTGAGGAAAAAACGAGTTAGTACATTTCTAACATGGAAAAGGTCATTTAATGTCAACATGAAACACCAAATTCCAAAAGTATAAAACAGAAAAAAATCCTTACCAATGAAAGGAAATGTATCGTGCTCTGCACCCTCCTCCCGCCCTGTGGTGCAACAGATGTCCCTTTCTCCAAAAATGCACTCAATGGGAACGTAATGTTGCAACCACACACAAGTTGACCTGCTGTGAGGAAAATATGAGTTAGTACATTTCAAACATGAAAAAGGTCATTTAATGTCAACATGAAAAACACAATTCCAAAAGTATAAAACAGAAAAAAATCCTTACCAAAGAGAGGAAATGTATCGTGCTCTGCACCCTCCTCCCGCCCTGTGGTGCAACAGATGTCCCTTTCTCCAAAAATGCACTCAATGGGATCGTAATGTTGCAACCACACACAAGTTGATCTGCTGTGAGGAAAAAACGTGTTAGTACATTTCAAACATGAAAAAGGTCATTTAATGTCAACATGAAATACCAAAATTCCAATAGTATAAATCTGAAATAAATCATTACCAAAGAAATAAGATGTATCGGGCTCCTCACCCTCCTCCCACCCTGTGGTGCAACAGATGTCCCTTTCTCCAAAAATGCACTCAATGGGATCGTAATGTTGCAACCACACACAAGTTGACCTGCTGTGAGGAAAAAACGAGTTAGTACATTTCAAACATGGAAAAGGTCATTTAATGTCAACTTTTAAACCAAATTCCAAAAGTATACAACAGAAAAAAATCCTTACCAAAGAAAGAAGATGTATCGGGCTCCTCACCCTCCTCCCATCCTGTGGTGCAACAAATGTCCCGTTCTCCAAAAATGCACTCAATGGGATCGTAATGTTGCAACCACACACAAGTTGACCTCCTGTGAGGAAATAACGAGTTAGTACATTTCAAACATGAAAAAGGTCATTTAATGTCAACATGAAAAACCAAAATTCCAATATTATAAAACAGAAAAAAATCGTTACCAAAGAAAGAAGATGTATCGGTCTCCTCACCCTCCTCCCACCCTATGGTGCAACAGATGTCCCTTTCTCCAAAATGCACTCAATGGCATCGTAATGTTGCAAACACACACAAGTTGACCTGCTGT
Source organism: Schistocerca piceifrons (assembly GCF_021461385.2). Taxonomy (NCBI): domain Eukaryota; kingdom Metazoa; phylum Arthropoda; class Insecta; order Orthoptera; family Acrididae; genus Schistocerca; species Schistocerca piceifrons. The sequence continues at coordinate 7,892,165 of NC_060147.1, forward strand.
GAGGAAAAAACGAGTTAGTACATTTCAAACATGGAAAAGGTCATTTAATGTCAACATGAAACACCAAATTCCAAAAGTATAAAACAGAAAAAAATCCTTACCAAAGAAAGGAAATGTATCGTGCTCTGCACCCTCCTTCTGCCCTGTGGTGCAACAGATGTCCCTTTCTCCAAAAATGCACTCAATGGGATCGTAATGTTGCAACCACACACAAGTTGACCTGCTGTGAGGAAAAAACGAGTTAGTACATTTCAAACATGAAAAAGGTCATTTAATGTCAACATCAAAAACCAAAATTCCAATAGTATAAATCTGAAATAAATCCTTACCAAAGAAAGAAGATGTATCGGGCTCCTCACCCTCCTCCCACACTGTGGTGCAACAGATGTCCCTTTCTCCAAAAATGCACTCAATGGGATCGGAATGTTGCAACCACACACAAGTTGACCTGCTGTGAGGAAAAAACGAGTTAGTACATTTCAAACATGATAAAGGTCATTTAATGTCAACACGAAAAACCAAAATTCCAATAGTATAAATCTGAAATAAAGCCTTACCAAAGAAAGAAGATGTATCGGGCTCCTCACCCTCCTCCCGCCCTGTGGTGCAACAGATGTCCCTTTCTCCAAAAATGCACTCAATGGGATCGTAATGTTGCAACCACACACAAGTTGACCTGCTGTGAGGAAAAAACGAGTTAGTACATTTCAAACATGGAAAAGGTCATTTAATGTCAACATGAAAAACCAAAATTCCAATAGTATAAATCTGAAATAAATCCTTACCAAAGAAAGAAGATGTATCGGGCTCCTCACCCTCCTCCCACCCTGTGGTGCAACAGATGTCCCTTTCTCCAAAAATGCACTCAATGGGATCGTAATGTTGCAACCACACACAAGTTGACCTGCTGTGAGGAAAAAACGAGTTAGTACATTTCAAACATGGAAAAGGTCATTTAATGTCAACATTAAAACCAAATTCCAAAAGTATACAACAGAAAAAAATCCTTACCAAAGAAAGAAGATGTATCGGGCTCCTCACCCTCCTCCCATCCTGTGGTGCAACAAATGTCCCGTTCTCCAAAAATGCACTCAATGGGATCGTAATGTTGCAACCACACACAAGTTGACCTCCTGTGAGGAAATAACGAGTTAGTACATTTCAAACATTAAAAGGTCATTTAATGTCAACATGAAAAAAAAAATTTCCAATAGTATAAAACAGAAAAAAATCGTTACCAAAGAAAGAAGATGTATCGGTCTCCTCACCCTCCTCCCACCCTATGGTGCAACAGATGTCCCTTTCTCCAAAATGCACTCAATGGCATCGTAATGTTGCAAACACACACAAGTTGACCTGCTGTGAGGAAAAAACGAGTTAGTACATTTCAAACATGGAAAAGGTCATTTAATGTCAACATGAAACACCATATTCCAAAAGTATAAAACAGAAAAAAATCCTTACCAAAGAAAGGAAATGTATCGTGCTCTGCACCTTCCTTCTGCCCTGTGGTGCAACAGATGTCCCTTTCTCCAAAAATGCACTCAATGGGATCGTAATGTTGCAACCACACACAAGTTGACCTGCTGTGAGGAAAAAACGAGTTAGTACATTTCAAACATGAAAAAGGTCATTTAATGTCAACATGAAAAACCAAAATTCCAATAGTATAAATCTGAAATAAATCCTTACCAAAGAAAGAAGATGTATCGGGCTCCTCACCCTCCTCCCACCCTGTGGTGCAACAGATGTCCCTTTCTCCAAAAATGCACTCAATGGGATCGTAATGTTGCAACCACACACAAGTTGACCTGCTGTGAGGAAAAAACGAGTTAGTACATTTCAAACATGGAAAAGGTCATTTAATGTCAACATTAAAACCAAATTCCAAAAGTATACAACAGAAAAAAATCCTTACCAAAGAAAGAAGATGTATCGGGCTCCTCACCCTCCTCCCATCCTGTGGTGCAACAAATGTCCCGTTCTCCAAAAATGCACTCAATGGGATCGTAATGTTGCAACCACACACAAGTTGACCTCCTGTGAGGAAATAACGAGTTAGTACATTTCAAACATTAAAAGGTCATTTAATGTCAACATGAAAAAAAAAATTTCCAATAGTATAAAACAGAAAAAAATCGTTACCAAAGAAAGAAGATGTATCGGTCTCCTCACCCTCCTCCCACCCTATGGTGCAACAGATGTCCCTTTCTCCAAAATGCACTCAATGGCATCGTAATGTTGCAAACACACACAAGTTGACCTGCTGTGAGGAAAAAACGAGTTAGTACATTTCAAACATGGAAAAGGTCATTTAATGTCAACATGAAACACCATATTCCAAAAGTATAAAACAGAAAAAAATCCTTACCAAAGAAAGGAAATGTATCGTGCTCTGCACCTTCCTTCTGCCCTGTGGTGCAACAGATGTCCCTTTCTCCAAAAATGCACTCAATGGGATCGTAATGTTGCAACCACACACAAGTTGACCTGCTGTGAGGAAAAAACGAGTTAGTACATTTCAAACATGAAAAAGGTCATTTAATGTCAACATGAAAAACCAAAATTCCAATAGTATAAATCTGAAATAAATCCTTACCAAAGAAAGAAGATGTATCGGGCTCCTCACCCTCCTCCCACCCTGTGGTGCAACAGATGTCCCTTCCTCCAAAAATGCACTCAATGGGATCGGAATGTTGCAACCACACACAAGTTGACCTGCTGTGAGGAAAAAACGAGTTAGTACATTTCAAACATGATAAAGGTCATTTAATGTCAACATGAAAAACCAAAATTCCAATAGTATAAATCTGAAATAAAGCCTTACCAAAGAAAGAAGATGTATCGGGCTCCTCACCCTCCTCCCGCCCTGTGGTGCAACAGATGTCCCTTTCTCCAAAAATGCACTCAATGGGATCGTAATGTTGCAACCACACACAAGTTGACCTGCTGTGAGGAAAAAACGAGTTAGTACATTTCAAACATGGAAAAAATCATTTAATGTCAACATGAAAAACCAAAATTCCAATAGTATAAATCTGAAATAAATCCTTACCAAAGAAAGAAGATGTATCGGGCTCCTCACCCTCCTCCCACCCTGTGGTGCAACAGATGACCCTTTCTCCAAAAATGCACTCAATGGGATCGGAATGTTGCAACCACACACAAGTTGACCTGCTGTGAGGAAAAAACGAGTTAGTACATTTCAAACATGGAAAAGGTCATTTAATGTCAACATTAAAACCAAATTCCAAAAGTATACAACAGAAAAAAATCCTTACCAAAGAAAGAAGATGTATCGGGCTCCTATCCCTCCTCCCATCCTGTGGTGCAACAAATGTCCCGTTCTCCAAAAATGCACTCAATGGGATCGTAATGTTGCAACCACACACAAGTTGACCTCCTGTGAGGAAATAACGAGTTAGTACATTTCAAACATGGAAAAGGTCATTTAATGTCAACATGAAAAACCAAAATTCCAATAGTATAAAACAGAAAAAAATCGTTACCAAAGAAAGAAGATATATCGGTCTCCTCACCCTCCTTTCACCCTATGGTGCAACAGATGTCCCTTTCTCCAAAATGCACTCAATGGCATCGTAATGTTGCAAACACACACAAGTTGACCTGCTGTGAGGAAAAAACGAGTTAGTACATTTCAAACATGGAAAAGGTCATTTAATGTCAACATGAAACACCAAATTCCAAAAGTATAAAACAGAAAAAAATCCTTACAAAAGAAAGGAAATGTATCGTGCTCTGCACCCTCCTCCCGCCCTGTGGTGCAACAGATGTCCCTTTCTCCAAAAATGCACTCAATGGGATCGTAATGTTGCAACCACACACAAGTTGATCTGCTGTGAGGAAAAAACGAGTTAGTACATTTCAAACATGAAAAAGGTCATTTAATGTCAACATGAAAAACCAAAATTCCAATAGTATAAAACTGAAAAAAATCCTTACCAAAGAAAGAAGATATATCGGGCTCCTCACCCTCCTCCCACCCTGTGGTGCAACAGATGTCCCTTTCTCCAAAAATGCACTCAATGGGATCGTATTGTTGCAACCACACACAAGTTGACCTGCTGTGAGGAAAAAACGAGTTAGTACATTTCAAACATGGAAAAGGTCATTTAATGTCAACATGAAACACCAAATTCCAAAAGTATAAAACAGAAAAAAATCCTTACCAAAGAAAGGAAATGTATCGTGCTCTGCACCCTCCTCCCACCCTGTGGTGCAACAGATGTCCCTTTCTCCAAAAATGCACTCAATGGGAACGTAATGTTCCAACCACACACAAGTTGACGTGCAGTGAGGAAAATACGAGTTAGTACATTTCAAACATGACAAAGGTCATTTAATGTCAACATGAAAAACCAAAATTCCAATAGTATAAAGCTGAAAAAAATCCTTACCAAAGAAAGAAGATGTATCGGGCTCCTCACCCTCCTCCCACCCTGTGGTGCAACAGATGTCCCTTTCTCCAAAAATGCACTCAATAGGATCGTAATGTTGCAACCACACACAAGTTGACCTGCTGTGAGGAAAAAACGAGTTAGTACATTTCAAACATGGAAAAAGGTCACTTAATGTCAACATGAAACACCATATTCCAAAAGTATAAAACAGAAAATAATCCTTACCAAAGAAAGGAAATGTATCGTGCTCTGCACCCTCCTCCCGCCCTGTGGTGCAACAGATGTCCCTTTCTCCAAAAATGCACTCAATGGGATCGTAATGTTGCAACCACACACAAGTTGATCTGCTGTGAGGAAAAAACGAGTTAGTACATTTCTAACATGGAAAAGGTCATTTAATGTCAACATGAAAAACCAAAATCCAAAAGTATAAAACAGAAAAAAATCCTTACCAAAGAAAGAAGATATATCGGGCTCCTCACCCTCCTCCCACCCTGTGGTGCAACAGATGTCCCTTTCTCCAAAAATGCACTCAATGGGATCGTAATGTTGGAAACACACACAAGTTGACCTGCTGTGAGGAAAAAAGGAGTTAGTACTTTTCAAACATGGAAAAGGTCATTTAATGTCAACATGAAAAACCAAATTCCAAAAGCATAAAACAGAAAAAAATCCTTACCAAAGAAAGAAGATGTATCGGGCTCCTCACCCTCCTCCCACCCTGTGGTGCAACAGATGTCCCTTTCTCCAAAAATGCACTCAGTGGGATCGTAATGTTGCAACCACACACAAGTAAACCTGCTGTGAGGAAAAAACGAGTTAGTACATTTCAAACATGAAAAAGGTCATTTAATGTCAACATGAAAAACCCAATTCCAAAAGTATAAAACAGAAAAAAATCCTTACCAAAGAAAGAAGATGTATCGGGCTCCTCACCCTCCTCCCACCCTGTGGTGCAACAGATGTCCCTTTCTCCAAAAATGCACTCAATAGGATCGTAATGTTGCAACCTCACACAAGTTGACCTGCTGTGAGGAAAAAACGAGTTAGTACATTTCAAACATGAAAAACGTCATTTAATGTCAACATGAAAAACGAAAATTCCAGTAGTATAAAACAGAAAAAAATCCTTACCAAAGAAAGAAGATGTATCGGGCTCCTCACCCTCCTCCCACCCTGTGGTGCAACAGATGTCCCTTTCTCCAAAAATGCACTCAATGGGATCGTAATGTTGCAACCACACACAAGTTGACCTGCTGTGAGGAAAAAACGAGTTAGTACATTTCAAACATGAAAAAGGTCATTTAATGTCAACATGAAAAACCAAAATTCAAATAGTATAAAACAGAAACAAATCCTTACCAAAGAAAGAAGATGTATCGTGCTCCTCACCCTCCTCCCGCCCTGTGGTGCAACAGATGTCCCTTTCTCCTAAAATGTACTCAATGGCAGAGTAATGTTGCAACCTCACACAAGTTATCCTGCTGTGAGGAAAAAACGAGTTAGTACATTTCAAACATGACAAAGGTTGTTTTAAAATCAACGTGAAATACCAAACTTCCAAAAGTATAAAACACAAAAAAATGTTTACCAAAGAAAGAAAATGTACCGAGCTCCACACCCTCCTCCCGCCCTGTGTTGCAACAGATGTCCCTTTCTCCAAAAATGTACTCAATGGCAGAGTAATGTTGCAACCTCACACAAGTTATCCCGCTGTGAGGAAAAAACGAGTTAGTACATTTCAATCATGACAAAGGTCGTTTTAAAATCAACATGAAATACCAAACTTCCAAAAGTATAAAACACAAAAAAATGTTTACCAAAGAAAGAAAATGTATCGAGCTCCACACCCTAGTCCCGCCCTGTGGTGCAACAGATGTCCCATTCCCCAAAAATGTACTCAATGGAAGAGTAATTTTGCAACCACACACAAGTTGACCTTCTGTGAGGAAAAGACGAGTTAGTACATTTCAAACATGACTAAGGTCGTTTTAAAATCAACATGAAATACCAAAATTCCAAAAGTATAAAACACAAAAGAATGCTTACCAAAGAAAGAAAATGTATCGAGCTCCACACCCTAGTCCCGCCCTGTGGTGCAACAGATGTCCCTTTCTCCAAAAATGCACTCAATGGAATCGTAATGTTACAACCACACACAAGTTGACCTGCTGTGAGGAAATAACGAGTTAGTACATTTCAAACATGACAAATGTCGTTTTAAAATCAACATGAAATACCAGAACTCCAAAAGTATAAAACACAAAAAAATGCTTACCACAGAAAGAAAATGTATCGAGCTCCACACACTCCTCCCGCCCTGTGGTGCAACATATGTCCTTTTCTCCAAAAATGTACTCTATGGGATCGTAAAGTTGCAACTACACACAAGTTGACCGGCTCTGAGGAAAAGACGAGTTAGTACGTTTCAAAAATTACAAAGGTCATCTTAAATTCAACTTGAAAAACCGAAATTCCAAAAGTGTAAAACACAAAAAAATGCTTACCTAACAAGAAAATGTATCGAGCTTCACACCCTCCTTCCGCCCGGTGGGGCAACAGATGTCCCTTTCTCCAAAAATGTACTCAATTATATCGTAATATTTCAACCATGCAGAAGTAGACCTGCTGTGAGGAAGAAATGAGTTAGTACATTTCAAACATGATAAAGGTCGTTTTAAAATCAACATGAAATACCAATATTCCAAAAGTATAAAACTCAAAATAATGCTTACCAAAGAAAGAAAATGTATCGAGCTCCACACCCTCCTCCCACCCTGTGGCGCAACAGATGTCCCTTTCTCCAAAAATGTACTCAATGGTAGAGTAATGTTGTAACCTCACACAAGTTATCCAGCTGTGAGGAAAAAACAAGTTAGTACATTTAAAACATGACTAAGGTCGTTTTAAAATCAACATGAAATACCAAACTTTCAAAAGTATAAAACACAAAAAAATGTTTACCAAAGAAAGAAAATGTATCGAGCTCCACACCCAAGTGCCGCCCTGTGGTGCAACAGATGTCCCATTCCCCAAAAATGTACTCAATGAAAGAGTAATTTTGCAACCACACACAAGTTGACCTTCTGTGAGGAAAAAACGAGTCAGTACATTTCAAACATGACAAAGGTCGTTTTAAAATCAACATGAAATACTAAAATTCCAAAAGTATAAAACACAAAAGAATGCTTACCAAAGAAAGAAAATGTATCGAGCTCCACACCCCAGTCCCGCCCTGTGGTGCAACAGATGTCCCTTTCTCCAAAAATGCACTCAATGGGATCGTAATGTTGCAACCACACAGCAAATGACCTGCTGTGAGGGGAAACCAAGTTAGTACATTTCAAACATGAAAAAGGTCATTTAATGTCAACATGAAAAACCAAAACTCCAAAAGTATAAAACAGAAAAAAATCCTTACCAAAGAAAGAAGACGTATCTGGTTACTAACCCTCCTCCAACCCCGTGATGCAACAGATGTCCCTTTCTCCAAAAATGCACTCAATGGGATCGTAATGTTGCAACCACACACAAGTCGACCTGCTGTGAGAAAGAAACGAGTTAGTATATTTCAAACATGAAAAATGTCATTTAATGTCAACACGAAAAACCAAAATTCCAAAAGTATAAAACAGAAAAAAATCGTTACCAAAGAAAGGAAGTGTATCGTGCTCTGCACCTTCCTTCCGCCCTGTGGTCCAACAGATGTCCCTTTCTCCAAAAATGCACTCAATGGGATCGTAATGTTGCAACCACACACAAGTTGACCTGCTGTGAGGAAAAAACGAGTTAGTACATTTCAAACATGAAAAAGGTCATTTAATGTCAACATGAAATACCAAAATTCCGAAAGTATAAAACAGAAAAAAATCCTTAACAAAGAAAGAAGATATATCGGGCTCCTCACCCTTCTCCCACCCTGTGGTGCAACAGATGTACATTTCTCCAAAAATCCACTCAATGGGATCGTAATGTTGCAACCACACACAAGTTGACCTGCTGTGAGGACAAAACGAGTTAGTACATTTCAAACATGGAAAAGGTCATTTAATGTCAACATGAAAAACCAAATTCCAAAAGTATAAAACAGAAAAAAATCCTTACCAAAGAAAGAAGATGTATCGGGCTCCTCACCCTCCTCCCACCCTGTGGTGCAACAGATGTCCCTTTCTCCAAATATGCACTCAATGGGATCGTAATGTTGCAACCACACACAAGTTGACCTGCTGTGAGGAAAATATGAGTTAGTACATTTCATACATGGAAAAGGGCATTTAATGTCAACATGAAAAACCAAATTCCAAAAGTATAAAACAGAAAAAAATCCTTGCCAAAGAAAGAAGATGTATCGGGCTCCTCACCCTCCTCCCACCCTGTGGTGCAACAGATGTCCCTTTCTCCAAAAATGCACTCAATGGGATCGTAATGTTGCAATCACACACAAGTTGACCTCCTGTGAGGAAAAAAGGAGTTAGTGCATTTCAAACATGAAAAAGGTCATATAATGTCAACATGAAAAACCAAATTCCAAAAGTATGAAACAGAAAAAAATCCTTACCAAAGAAAGATGATGTATCAGGCTCCTCACCCTCTCCCCACCCTGTGGTGCAACAGATGTCCCTTTCTCCAAAAATGCACTCAATGGGATCGTAATGTTGCAACCACACACAAGTTGACCTGCAGTGAGGAAAAAACGAGTTAGTACATTTCAAACATGAAAAAGGTCATTTAATGTCAACATGAAAAACCAAATTCCAAAAGTATAAAAGAGAAAAAAATCCTTACCAAAGAAAGGAAATGTATCGTGCTCTGCACCCTCCTCCCGCCCTGTGGTGCAACAGATGTCCCTTTCTCCAAAAATGCACTCAATGGGATCGTAATGTTGCAACCACACACAAGTTGACCTGCTGTGAGGAAAAAACGAGTTAGTACATTTCAAACATGAAAAAGGTCATTTAATGTCAACATGAAAAACCAAATTCCAAAAGTATAAAACAGAATAAAATCCTTACCAAAGAAAGGAAATGTATCGTGCTCTGCACCCTCCTCCCGCCTTGTGGTGCAACAGATGTCCCTTTCTCCAAAAATGCACTCAATGGGATCGTAATGTTGCAACCACACACAAGTTGACCTGCTGTGAGGAAAAAACGAGTTAGTACATTTCAAACATGAAAAAGGTCATTTAATGTCAACATGAAAAACCAAATTCCAAAAGTATAAAACAGAAAAAAATCCTTACCAAAGAAAGAAGATGTATCGGGCTCCTCACCCTCCTCCCACCCTGTGGTGCAACAGATGTCCCTTTCTCCAAAAATGCACTCAATGGGATCGTAATGTTGCAACCACACACAAGTTGACCTGCTGTGAGGAAAAAACGAGTTAGTACATTTCAAACATGAAAAAGGTCATTTAATGTCAACATAAAAAACCAAAATTCCAATAGTATAAAAATGAAAAAAATCCTTACCAAAGAAAGAAGATGTATCGGTCTCCTCACCCTCCTCCCACCCTATGGTGCAACAGATGTCCCTTTCTCCAAAATGCACTCAATGGGATCGTAATGTTGCAAACACACACAAGTTGACCTGCTGAGAGGAAAAAACGAGTTAGTACATTTCAAACATGAAAAAGGTCATTTAATTTCAACATAAGAAACCAAATTCCAAAAGTATAAAACAGAAAAAAATCCTTACCAAAGAAAGGAAATGTATCGTGCTCTGCACCCTCCTCCCGCCCTGTGGTGCAACAGATGTCCCTTTCTCCAAAAATGCACTCAATGGGATCGTAATGTTGCAACCACACACAAGTTGATCTGCTGTGGGGAAAAAACGAGTTAGTACATTTCAAACATGGAAAAGGTCATTTAATACCAAAATGAAAAACCAAATTCCAAAAGTATAAAACAGAAAAAAATCCTTACCAAAGAAAGAAGATGTATCGGGCTCCTCACCCTCCTCCCACCCTGTGGTGCAACAGATGTCCCTTTCTCCAAAAATGCACTCAATGGGATCGTAATGTTGCAAACACACACAAGTTGACCTGCTGTGAGGAAAAAACGAGTTAGTACTTTTCAAACATGGAAAGGGTCATTTAATGTCAACATGAAAAACCAAATTCCAAAAGTATAAAACAGAAAAAAATCCTTACCAAAGAAGGAAGATGTATCGGGCTCCTCACCCTCCTCCCACCCTGTGGTGCAACAGATGTCCCTTTCTCCAAAAATGCACTCAATAGGATCGTAATGTTGCAACCACACACAAGTTGACCTGCTGTGAGGAAAAAACGAGTTAGTACATTTCAAACATGGAAAAGGTCATTTAATGTCAACATGAAAAACCAAAATTCCAATAGTATAAACCAGAAAAAAATCCTTACCAAAGAAAGGAGATGTATCGGGCTCCTCACCCTCCTCCCACCCTGTGGTGCAACAGATGTCCCTTTCTCAAAAAATGCACTCAATGGGATCGTAATGTTGCAACCACACACAAGTTGACCTGCTGTGAGGAAAAAACGAGTTTGTACATTTCAAACATGAAAAAGGTCATTTAATGTCAACATAAAAAACCAAAATTCCAATAGTATAAAAATGAAAAAAATCCTTACCAAAGAAAGAAGATGTATCGGTCTCCTCACCCTCCTCCCACCCTATGGTGCAACAGATGTCCCTTTCTCCAAAATGCACTCAATGGGATCGTAATGTTGCAAACACACACAAGTTGACCTGCTGAGAGGAAAAAACGAGTTAGTACATTTCAAACATGGAAAAGGTCATTTAATGTCAACATGAAAAACCAAATTCCAAAAGTATAAAACAGAAAAAAATCCTTACCAAAGAAAGGAAATGTATCGTGCTCTGCACCCTCCTCCCGCCCTGTGGTGCAACAGATGTTCCTTTCTCCAAAATGCACTCAATGGGATCGTAATGTTGCAAACACACACAAGTTGACCTGCTGAGAGGAAAAAACGAGTTAGTACATTTCAAACATGAAAAAGGTCATTTAATGTCAACATGAAAAACCAAATTCCAAAAGTGTAAAACAGAAAAAAATCCTTACCAAAGAAAGGAAATGTATCGTGCTCTGCACCCTCCTCCCGCCCTGTGGTGCAACAGATGTCCCTTTCTCCAAAAATGCACTCAATGGGATCGTAATGTTGCAACCACACACAAGTTGATCTGCTGTGAGGAAAAAACGAGTTAGTACATTTCAAACATGGAAAAGGTCATTTAATACCAAAATGAAAAACCAAATTCCAAAAGTATAAAACAGAAAAAAATCCTTACCAAAGAAAGATGATGTATCGGGCTCCTCACCCTCCTCCCACCCTGTGGTGCAACAGATGTCCCTTTCTCCAAAAATGCACTCAATGGGATCGTAATGTTGCAAACACACACAAGTTGACCTGCTGTGAGGAAAAAACGAGTTAGTACTTTTCAAACATGGAAAGGGTCATTTAATGTCAACATGAAAAACCAAATTCCAAAAGTATAAAACAGAAAAAAATCCTTACCAAAGAAAGAAGATGTATCGGGCTCCTCACCCTCCTCCCACCCTGTGGTGCAACAGATGTCCCTTTCTCCAAAAATGCACTCAATGGG